>NC_092156.1:78841750-78959250 GCF_045791955.1 Oncorhynchus clarkii lewisi
ATAGGACCCTGGTCCTAACAGTGTTGTCCTATTGGACCCTGGTCCTAACAGTGTTGTCCTATAGGACCCTGGTCCTAACAGTGTTGTCCCACAGGACCCTGGTCCTAACAGTGTTGTCCTATAGGACCCTGGTCCTAACAGTGTTGTCCTACAGGACCCTGGTCCTAACAGTGTTGTCCTATAGGACTCTGGTCCTAACAGTGTTGTCCTATAGGACCCTGGTCCTAACAGTGTTGTCCTATAGGACCCTGGTCCTAACAGTATTGTCAAATAGGGCCCCGGTCTAACAGTGTTGTCCTATAGGACTCTGGTCCTAACAGTGTTGTCCTATAGGGCCCTGGTCTTAACAGTGTTGTCCTATAGGACCCTGGTCCTAACAGTGTTGTCCTATTGGACCCTGGTCCTAACAGTGTTGTCCTATAGGACCCTGGTCTAACAGTGTTGTCCTATAGGACCCTGGTCCTAACAGTGTTGTCTTATAGGACCTTGGTCCTAACAGTGTTGTCCTATAGGACCCTGGTCCTAACAGTGTTGTGATATGGACCCTGGTCCTAACAGTGTTGTGATATGGACCCTGGTCCTAACAGTGTTGTCATATTGGACCCTGGTCCTAACAGTGTTATCTTATAGGGCCCTGGTCCTAATGGTGTTGTCCTATAGGACCCTGGTCCTAACAGTGTTGTCCTATAGGACCCTGGTCCTAACAGTGTTGTCCTATTGGACCCTGGTCCTAACAGTGTTGTCTTATAGGACCCTGGTCCTAACAGTGTTGTCTTATAGGACCCTGGTCCTAACAGTGTTGTCCTATAGGACCCTGGTCCTAACAGTGTTGTGATATGGACCCTGGTCCTAACAGTGTTGTGATATGGACCCTGGTCCTAACAGTGTTGTGATATGGACCCTGGTCCTAACAGTGTTGTCCTATAGGACCCTGGTCCTAACAGTGTTGTCCTATAGGACCCTGGTCCTAACAGTGTTGTCCTATAGGACCCTGGTCTAACAGTGTTGTCCTATAGGCCCCTGGTCCTAACAGTGTTGTCCTACAGGACCCTGGTCCTAACAGTGTTGTCCTATAGGACCCTGGTCCTAACAGTGTTGTCCTACAGGACCCTGGTCCTAACAGTGTTGTCCTATAGGACCCTGGTCCTCACAGTGTTGTCATATTGGACCCTGGTCCTAACAGTGTTATCTTATAGGGCCCTGGTCCTAACAGTGTTGTCCTATTGGACCCTGGTCCTAACAGTGTTGTCCTATAGGACCCTGGTCATAACAGTGTTTTGATATGGACCCTGGTCCTAACAGTGTTGTGATATGGACCCTGGTCCTAACAGTGTTGTGATACGGACCCTGGTCCTAACAGTGTTGTCCTATAGGACCCTGGTCCTAACAGTGTTGTCCTATAGGACCCTGGTCCTAACAGTGTTGTCCTATAGGACCCTGGTCCTAACAGTGTTGTCCTATAGGACCCTGGTCCTAACAGTGTTGTCCAATTGGACCCTGGTCCTAACAGTGTTGTGATATGGACCCTGGTCCTAACAGTGTTGTCCTATAGGACCCTGGTCCTAACAGTGTTGTCCTATAGGACACTGGTCCTAACAGTGTTGTCCTACAGGACCCTGGTCCTAACAGTGTTGTCCTATAGGACCCTGGTCCTAACAGTGTTGTCCTACAGGACCCTGGTCCTAACAGTGTTGTCCTATAGGACCCTGGTCCTAACAGTGTTGTCATATTGGACCCTGGTCCTAACAGTGTTATCTTATAGGGCCCTGGTCCTAACAGTGTTGTCCTATTGGACCCTGGTCCTAACAGTGTTGTCTTATAGGACCCTGGTCCTAACAGTGTTGTCCTATAGGACCCTGGTCCTAACAGTGTTGTGATATGGACCCTGGTCCTAACAGTGTTGTGATATGGACCCTGGTCCTAACAGTGTTGTGATACGGACCCTGGTCCTAACAGTGTTGTCCTATAGGACCCTGGTCCTAACAGTGTTGTCCTATAGGACCCTGGTCCTAACAGTGTTGTCCTATTGGACCCTGGTCCTAACAGTGTTGTCCTATAGGACCCTGGTCTAACAGTGTTGTCCTATAGGACCCTGGTCCTAACAGTGTTGTCCTACAGGACCCTGGTCCTAACAGTGTTGTCCTATAGGACCCTGGTCCTAACAGTGTTGTCCTATAGGACCCTGGTCCTAACAGTATTGTCCTATAGGGCCCTGGTCCTAACAGTGTTGTCCTATAGGGCCCTGGTCTTCACAGTGTTGTCCTATCGGACTCTGGTCCTAACAGTGTTGTCCTATAGGACTCTGGTCCTAACAGTGTTGTCCTATAGGACCCTGGTCCTAACAGTGTTGTCCTATAGGACCCTGGTCCTAACAGTGTTGTCCTATTGGACCCTGGTCCTAACAGTGTTGTCCTATAGGACCCTGGTCCTAACAGTGTTGTCCTATAGGACCCTGGTCCTAACAGTATTGTCCTATAGGGCCCTGGTCCTAACAGTGTTGTCCTATAGGGCCCTGGTCTTCACAGTATTGTCCTATAGGGCCCTGGTCCTAACAGTGTTGTCCTATAGGGCCCTGGTCTTCACAGTGTTGTCCTATAGGACTCTGGTCCTAACAGTGTTGTCCTATAGGACCCTGGTCCTAACAGTGTTGTCCTATAGGACCCTGGTCCTAACAGTGTTGTCATATTGGACCCTGGTCCTAACAGTGTTATCTTATAGGGCCCTGGTCCTAACAGTGTTGTCCTATTGGACCCTGGTCCTAACAGTGTTGTCTTATAGGACCCTGGTCCTAACAGTGTTGTCCTATAGGACCCTGGTCCTAACAGTGTTGTGATATGGACCCTGGTCCTAACAGTGTTGTGATATGGACCCTGGTCCTAACAGTGTTGTGATACGGACCCTGGTCCTAACAGTGTTGTCCTATAGGACCCTGGTCCTAACAGTGTTGTCCTATAGGACCCTGGTCCTAACAGTGTTGTCCTATAGGACCCTGGTCCTAACAGTGTTGTCCTATAGGACCCTGGTCCTAACAGTGTTGTCCTATTGGACCCTGGTCCTAACAGTGTTGTCCTATAGGACCCTGGTCCTAACAGTGTTGTCCTATAGGACCCTGGTCTAACAGTGTTGTCCTATAGGCCCCTGGTCCTAACAGTGTTGTCCTACAGGACCCTGGTCCTAACAGTGTTGTCCTATAGGACCCTGGTCCTAACAGTGTTGTCCTACAGGACCCTGGTCCTAACAGTGTTGTCCTATAGGACCCTGGTCCTCACAGTGTTGTCATATTGGACCCTGGTCCTAACAGTGTTATCTTATAGGGCCCTGGTCCTAACAGTGTTGTCCTATTGGACCCTGGTCCTAACAGTGTTGTCCTATAGGACCCTGGTCATAACAGTGTTTTGATATGGACCCTGGTCCTAACAGTGTTGTGATATGGACCCTGGTCCTAACAGTGTTGTGATACGGACCCTGGTCCTAACAGTGTTGTCCTATAGGACCCTGGTCCTAACAGTGTTGTCCTATAGGACCCTGGTCCTAACAGTGTTGTCCTATAGGACCCTGGTCCTAACAGTGTTGTCCTATAGGACCCTGGTCCTAACAGTGTTGTCCAATTGGACCCTGGTCCTAACAGTGTTGTGATATGGACCCTGGTCCTAACAGTGTTGTCCTATAGGACCCTGGTCCTAACAGTGTTGTCCTATAGGACACTGGTCCTAACAGTGTTGTCCTACAGGACCCTGGTCCTAACAGTGTTGTCCTATAGGACCCTGGTCCTAACAGTGTTGTCCTACAGGACCCTGGTCCTAACAGTGTTGTCCTATAGGACCCTGGTCCTAACAGTGTTGTCATATTGGACCCTGGTCCTAACAGTGTTATCTTATAGGGCCCTGGTCCTAACAGTGTTGTCCTATTGGACCCTGGTCCTAACAGTGTTGTCTTATAGGACCCTGGTCCTAACAGTGTTGTCCTATAGGACCCTGGTCCTAACAGTGTTGTGATATGGACCCTGGTCCTAACAGTGTTGTGATATGGACCCTGGTCCTAACAGTGTTGTGATACGGACCCTGGTCCTAACAGTGTTGTCCTATAGGACCCTGGTCCTAACAGTGTTGTCCTATAGGACCCTGGTCCTAACAGTGTTGTCCTATTGGACCCTGGTCCTAACAGTGTTGTCCTATAGGACCCTGGTCTAACAGTGTTGTCCTATAGGACCCTGGTCCTAACAGTGTTGTCCTACAGGACCCTGGTCCTAACAGTGTTGTCCTATAGGACCCTGGTCCTAACAGTGTTGTCCTATAGGACCCTGGTCCTAACAGTATTGTCCTATAGGGCCCTGGTCCTAACAGTGTTGTCCTATAGGGCCCTGGTCTTCACAGTGTTGTCCTATCGGACTCTGGTCCTAACAGTGTTGTCCTATAGGACTCTGGTCCTAACAGTGTTGTCCTATAGGACCCTGGTCCTAACAGTGTTGTCCTATAGGACCCTGGTCCTAACAGTGTTGTCCTATTGGACCCTGGTCCTAACAGTGTTGTCCTATAGGACCCTGGTCCTAACAGTGTTGTCCTATAGGACCCTGGTCCTAACAGTATTGTCCTATAGGGCCCTGGTCCTAACAGTGTTGTCCTATAGGGCCCTGGTCTTCACAGTATTGTCCTATAGGGCCCTGGTCCTAACAGTGTTGTCCTATAGGGCCCTGGTCTTCACAGTGTTGTCCTATAGGACTCTGGTCCTAACAGTGTTGTCCTATAGGACCCTGGTCCTAACAGTGTTGTCCTATAGGACCCTGGTCCTAACAGTGTTGTCATATTGGACCCTGGTCCTAACAGTGTTATCTTATAGGGCCCTGGTCCTAACAGTGTTGTCCTATTGGACCCTGGTCCTAACAGTGTTGTCTTATAGGACCCTGGTCCTAACAGTGTTGTCCTATAGGACCCTGGTCCTAACAGTGTTGTGATATGGACCCTGGTCCTAACAGTGTTGTGATATGGACCCTGGTCCTAACAGTGTTGTGATACGGACCCTGGTCCTAACAGTGTTGTCCTATAGGACCCTGGTCCTAACAGTGTTGTCCTATAGGACCCTGGTCCTAACAGTGTTGTCCTATAGGACCCTGGTCCTAACAGTGTTGTCCTATAGGACCCTGGTCCTAACAGTGTTGTCCTATTGGACCCTGGTCCTAACAGTGTTGTCCTATAGGACCCTGGTCTAACAGTGTTGTCCTATAGGACCCTGGTCCTAACAGTGTTGTCCTACAGGACCCTGGTCCTAACAGTGTTGTCCTATAGGACCCTGGTCCTAACAGTGTTGTCCTATAGGACCCTGGTCCTAACAGTATTGTCCTATAGGGCCCTGGTCCTAACAGTGTTGTCCTATAGGGCCCTGGTCTTCACAGTGTTGTCCTATCGGACTCTGGTCCTAACAGTGTTGTCCTATAGGACTCTGGTCCTAACAGTGTTGTCCTATAGGACCCTGGTCCTAACAGTGTTGTCCTATAGGACCCTGGTCCTAACAGTGTTGTCCTATTGGACCCTGGTCCTAACAGTGTTGTCCTATAGGACCCTGGTCCTAACAGTGTTGTCCTATAGGACCCTGGTCCTAACAGTATTGTCCTATAGGGCCCTGGTCCTAACAGTGTTGTCCTATAGGGCCCTGGTCTTCACAGTATTGTCCTATAGGGCCCTGGTCCTAACAGTGTTGTCCTATAGGGCCCTGGTCTTCACAGTGTTGTCCTATAGGACTCTGGTCCTAACAGTGTTGTCCTATAGGACCCTGGTCCTAACAGTGTTGTCCTATAGGACCCTGGTCCTAACAGTGTTGTCCTATAGGACCCTGGTCCTAACAGTATTGTCCTATAGGGACCTGGTCCTAACAGTGTTGTCCTATAGGGCCCTGGTCTTCACAGTGTTGTCCTATAGGGCCCTGGTCTTAACAGTGTTGTCTTATAGGACCCTGGTCCTAACAGTGTTGTCCTATAGGACTCTGGTCCTAACAGTGTTGTCCTATAGGGCCCTGGTCTTAACAGTGTTGTCTTATAGGACCCTGGTCCTAACAGTGTTGTCCTAGAGGACCCTGGTCCTAACAGTGTTGTCTTATAGGACCCTGGTCCTAACAGTGTTGTCCTAGAGGACCCTGGTCCTAACAGTGTTGTCTTATAGGACCCTGGTCTATAGAAGTGCACCGTGTGGTAATAAGGTGTGACTGAGAGGAGCTACTTAGCAGCTATACCACACAGCCCTCAGAGATACAGATCAGCAACACACCCAGAGATAAAGAGTGTGTGTGTGTGTGTGTGTGTGTGTGTGTGTGTGTGTGTGTGTGTGTGTGTGTGTGTGTGTGTGTGTGTGTGTGTATCATTGACTGTTAATGGTATAATGAGTTATGTATTTCTCAGCTCAGGGTCATTCTCCTCTCCTCACCCCTCCCCTCCTCTCCTCTCCTCACCCCTCCTTTCCCCTCCTCACCTCTCCTCTCCTCACCCCTCCTCTCCCCTCCCCTACTCACCCTCTGTCTGTTAGGGTGAGGAGGGAGGGAAGGAAGACAGAGTACATGAAGTAGAGAAGTGGTTCTTACCCAACAGGTCGTTTTGAGGCATCCAATCCACCAACTTGGTATTGTTGCCTAGGTTACTGGGCGGAACCCCCGAGAACCTACAGTCAGACAGGGAAAGACAGAAAAACAGGTTAGACAGACAGAGAGGTAGATGGTTAGAGTGATGCCATGCGGTTTGATCTCTTACCCTACAACAATGACTGGTGTCCCAGGTCTAAATCAGCCCCTGAATAGAGGGGAATCACCCACCTGGTGTCCCAGATCTAAATCAGGCCCTGATTAGAGGGAAGAATGACTGATGTCCCTGGTCTAAATCAGGCCCTGATTAGAGGGGAACAATGAACATACAGCAGTGGAACTTCCAGGTCCAGATTTGAATTGGAGTGCAATACAGAGAAGTACAATCAAGAACACTTTCCACATTCTAGAATTGAATGGCAGTTGGAAAGAACAGACTCTAGCACCCAGCGGTGTTCTAGAACCCAGCGGTATCTGAACTAAATGACTACCGCCCCGTAGCACTCACTTCTGTCATCATGAAGTGCTTTGAGAGACTAGTCAAGGATCATATTACCTCCACCCTACCTGACACCCTTGACCCACTTCAATTTGCTTACCGCCCCAATAGGTCCACAGACGACGCAATCGCCATCACACTGCACACTGCCCTATCCCATCTGGACAAGAGGAATACCTATGTAAGAATGTTGTTCATTGACTATAGCTCAGCGTTCAACACCATAGTACCCTACAAGCTCATCATTAAGCTGGAGGCCCTGGGTCTCAACCCCGCTATGTGCAACTGGGTCCTGGACTTCCTGACGGGCCGCCCCCAAGGTGGTGAGGGTAGGTAACAACATCTCCACCCCTCTGATCCTCAACACTTGGGCCCCACAAGGGTGCATTCTCAGCCCCCTCCTGACTGCGTGACCATGCACGCCTCCAACTCAATCATCAAGTTTGCAGACAACGCTACAGTGGTAGGCCGGATCACCAACAACGACGAGACGGCCTACAGGGAGGAGGTGAGGGCCCTCGGAGTGTGGTGTCAGGAAAACAACCTCTCACTCACCGACAACAAAACAAAGGAGATGATCGTGGACTCCAGACAAACTGAAATGGTCCACCCACACAGACAGGGTGGTGAAGAAGGCGCAACAACCTCAGAAGGCTGAAGAAATTTGGCTTGTCACCTAAAACCCTCACACACAGATGCACAATCGAGAGCATCATGTAGGGCTGTATCACCGCCCACAACCACAGGGCTCTCCAGAGGGAAGTGAGGTCTGCACAATGCATCACCGGGGGCTAAACTACCTGCCCTCCAGGACACCTCACCACCCGATGTCACAGGAAGGCCAAAAAGATTGCCAAGGACATCAACCACCCGAGCCACTGCCTGTTCACCCCGCTATCATCCAGAAGACGAGGTCAGTACAGGTGCATCAAAGCTGGGACAGAGAGATTGAAAAACAGTTTCTATCTCAAGGCCATCAGATTATTAAACAGCCACCACTAGCACAGAGAGTCGGCTGCCTACCTACAGACAAGATATCATTGGACACTTTAATAAATGGAACACTTGTCACTTTAATAAGGCCACTTTAATAATGTTTACATATCTTGTATTACTCATCTCATTTGTATATACTGTTTTTTATACCATCTACTGCATCTTGCCTATGCCGCTCTGTACCATTACTCATCTCATATGTATATACTGTATTTTATACCATCTACTGCATCTTGCCTATGCCGCTCGGCCATCACTCTCATCTATATATTTATATACAGTGCCTTGCGAAAGTATTCGGCCCCCTTGAACTTTGCAACCTTTTGCCACATTTCAGGCTTCAAACATAAAGATATAAAACTGTATTTTTTTGTGAAGAATCAACAACAAGTGGGACACAATCATGAAGTGGAACGACATTTATTGGATATATCAAACTTTTTTAACAAATCAAAAACTGAAAAATTGGGCGTGCAAAACTATTTAGCCCCTTTACTTTCAGTGCAGCAAGTTCAGTGAGGATCTCTGAATGATCCAATGTTGACCTAAAGGACTAATGATGATAAATACAATCCACCTGTGTGTAATCAAGTCTCCGTATAAATGCACCTGCACTGTGATAGTCTCAGAGGTCCGTTAAAAGCGCAGAGAGCATCATGAAGAACAAGGAACACACCAGGCAGGTCCGAGATACTGTTGTGAAGAAGTTTAAAGCCGGATTTGGATACAAAAAGATTTCCCAAGCTTTAAACATCCCAAGGAGCACTGTGCAAGCGATAATATTGAAATGGAAGGAGTATCAGACCACTGCAAATCTACCAAGACCTGGCCGTCCCTCTAAACTTTCAGCTCATACAAGGAGAAGACTGATCAGAGATGCAGCCAAGAGGCCCATGATCGCTCTGGATGAACTGCAGAGATCTACAGCTAAGGTGGGAGACTCTGTCCATAGGACAACAATCATATTGCACAAATCTGGCCTTTATGGAAGAGTGGCAAGAAGAAAGCCATTTCTTAACGATATCCATAAAAAGTGTAGTTTAAAGTTTGCCACAAGCTGCCTGGGAGACACACCAAACATGTGGAAGAAGGTGCTCTGGTCAGATGAAACCAAAATTGAACTTTTTGGCAACAATGCAAAACGTTATGTTTGGCGTAAAAGCAACACAGCTCATCACCCTGAACACACCATCCCCACTGTCAAACATGGTGGTGGCAGCATCATGGTTTGGGCCTGCTTTTCTTCAGCAGGGACAGGGAAGATGGTTAAAATTGATGGGAAGATGGATAGAGCCAAATACAGGACCATTCTGGAAGAAAACCTGATGGAGTCTGCAAAAGACCTGAGACTGGGACGGAGATTTGTCTTCCAACAAGACAATGATCCAAAACATAAAGCAAAATCTACAATGGAATGGTTCAAAAATAAACATATCCAGGTGTTAGAATGGCCAAGTCAAAGTCCAGACCTGAATCCAATCGAGAATCTGTGGAAAGAACTGAAAACTGCTGTTCACAAATGCTCTCCATCCAACCTCACTGAGCTCGAGCTGTTTTGCAAGGAGGAATGGGAAAAAATGTCAGTCTCTCCATGTGCAAAACTGATAGAGACATACCCCAAGCGACTTACAGCTGTAATCGCAGCAAAAGGTGGCGCTACAAAGTATTAACTTAAGGGGGCTGAATAATTTTGCACGCCCAATTTTTCAGTTCTTGATTTGTTAAAAAAGTTTGAAATATCCAATAAATGTCATTCCACTTCATGATTGTGTCCCACTTGTTGTTGATTCTTCACAAAAAAATACAGTTTTATATCTTTATGTTTGAAGCCTGAAATGTGGCAAAAGGTCGCAAAGTTCAAGGGGGCCGAATACTTTCGCAAGGCACTGTATATGTACATATTCTCATTCACATCTTTAGATGTGTGTGTATTAGGTAGTTGTTGTGGAATTGTTAGATTACTTGTTAGATATTACTGCACGGTCGGGAACTAGAAGCACAAGCATTTCTCTACACTCGCATTAACATCTGCTAACCATGTGACCAATAACATCTGCTAACCATGTGACCAATAACATCTGCTAACCATGTGACCAATAACATCTGCTAACCGCGTGACCAATAACATCTGCTAACCATTTGACCAATAACATCTGCTAACCATGTGACCAATAACATCTGCTAACCATGTGACCAATAACATCTGCTAACCACGTGACCAATAACATCTGCTAACCATGTGACCAATAACATCTGCTAACCATGTGACCAATAACATCTGCTAACCATGTGACCAATAACATCTGCTAACCATGTGACCATTAACATCTGCTAACCATGTGACCATTAACATCTGCTAACCATGTGACCAATAACATCTGCTAACCATGTGACCAATAACATCTGCTAACCACGTGACCAATAACATCTGCTAACCATGTGACCAATAACATCTGCTAACCATGTGACCAATAACATCTGCTAACCATGTGACCAATAACATCTGCTAACCATGTGACCAATAACATCTGCTAACCGCGTGACCAATAACATCTGCTAACCATGTGACCAATAACATCTGCTAACCATGTGACCAATAACATCTGCTAACCATGTGACCATTAACATCTGCTAACCATGTGACCATTAACATCTGCTAACCATGTGACCAATAACATCTGCTAACCATGTATACGTGACCAATAAAATTCCCTCCTGATCAAGGTCAGGATTGGGTAATAGTATCTGATCCTAGATCTGTAGCTAGGGGGTAATAGTCTCTGATCCTAGATCTGTAGATAGGGGGTAATAGTCTCTGATCCTAGATCTGTAGCTAGGGGGTAATAGTCTCTGATCCTAGATCTGTAACTAGGGGGTAATAGTTTCTGATCCTAGATCTGTAACTAGGGGGTAATAGTCTCTGATCCTAGATCTGTAGCTAGGGGGTAATAGTCTCTGATCCTAGATCTGTAGCTAGGGGGTAATAGTCTCTGATCCTAGATCTGTAGCTAGGGGGAAAGAGTATCTGATCCTAGATCTGTAGCTAGGGGGTAAGAGTATCTGATCCTAGATCTGTAGCTAGGGGGTAATAGTATCTGATCCTAGATCTGTAGCTAGGGGGTAATAGTATCTGATCCTAGATCTGTAGCTAGGGGGAAAGTACTTCCTGGAGAGGGTAAGAGTGTCTGCTACATGACTAAATGGCTTCAGTGTTTCTGACCTGAGAGCTGAGAGATACTGTGAGAAACTCCTCTGTCACTGCAGACACACTGGGACATTTGTATGCATTCATTATCTCCCTCTCTCTCCCTCTTCCTCCTCCTCCCACTCCTCTACCTCTCTCTCCCTCTTCCCCCTCAGCCCACAACAAACCCACAATTCACCAGGCAACCAATCAATGATTCACTTCATATGTCTCTCTCTCTCTGTCTCTCTCTCTAATGAATCCCCTGCTGCATCATTCTCACCTTCACTCATTAAAAAACGACATGATGACACACACACACACACACACACACACACACACACACACACACACACACACACACACACACACACAGACACACACACACACACACACACACGAATATAGGAGGCAGCAACCACACAGCAGGTTTTTAAAACCATTGAGGGTTCCAATATAAACTCTCCTGATGACATCACAACACACCAGGGGGTGTATTAATCAATATAAACTCTCCTGATGACATCACAACACACCAGGGGGTGTATTAATCAATATAAACTCTCCTGATGACATCACAACACACCAGGGGGTGTATTAATCAATATAAACTCTCCTGATGACATCACAACACACCAGGGGGTGTATTAATCGATTCAAATCAAACTTTATTTGTGACATGCGTCGAATACAACCCAAGTATAGACCTGAAATGCTTCCTTTACAAGCCCTTAACCAACAATGCAGATCAAGAAGAGTTAAGAAAATATTTACACAAATAAACTAAAGTAACAATTACGAGGTTATATACAGGAGGTACCGGTACTGAGTCAGTGTTCAGGTTAGAGGTCATTTGTACATGTAGGTAGGGGTGAAGTCACTAGCAGTGTACTAGCAGTGTACAAAACAAATAGAGGGAGGGGTGGCCATTTGATTAATTGTTCAGGAGACTTATGGCTTGGGGGTCAGAAGCTGTTAAGGAGCCTTTTGGTCCTAGACTTGGCATTCTGGTACCGCTTGCAGTGCGGTAGCAGAGAAAACAGTCTATAACTTGGGCGACTGGAGTCTCTGACAATTTTATGGGCTTTCCTCTGATACCGCCCATTACAGTACAGTATGTAGATCCTGGATGTCCCATTATATAGATCATGGATGTCCCTAGGATATAGGTCCTGGATGTTCCTATGATATAGATCCTGGATGTCCCATTATATAGGTCCTGGATGGCAGGAAGCTTGGTCCCAGTGATGTACTGGGCTGTACGCACTGCCCTCTGTAGCGCCTTATGGTCAGATACAGAGCAGTTGTCATACCAGGCGGTGATGCAACCAGTCAGGATGCTCTCCATGGTGCAGCTGTAAAACTTTTTGAGGATCTGGGGACCCATGCCAAATCTTTTCAGTCTCCTGAGGGGGAATAGGTTTTGTTGTGCCAGCTTCACGACTGTCATGGTGTGTTTGGACCATGGTAGTTTGTTGGTGATGTGGACACCAAGGAACTTGAAACTCTCAACCTGCTCCACCACAGCCCCGTCGATGTTAATAGGGGCCTGTTTGGCCCGCCTTTTCCTGTAGTCCACGATCAGCTCCTTTGTCTTGCTCACATTGAGGGAGAGGTTGTTGTCCTGGCACCACACTGCCAGGTCTCTGACCTCCTCCCTATAGGCTGTCTCATCGTTGTCGGTGATCAGACCTACCACTGTTGTGTCGTCAGCAAATGTAATGATGGTGTTGGAGTCGTGTTTGGCCACGCAGTCATGAGTGAATAGGGAATACAGAAGGGGACTAAGTACACACGCTTGAGGGGCCCCAGTGTTGAGGATCAGCGTGGCAGACATGTTGTTGCCTACCCTCACCACCTGGGTCCAGCCCGTCAGGAAGTCTAGGACCCAGTTGCAGAGGGAGGTGTTTAGATCCAGGGTCCTTAGCTTAGTGATGAGCTTCGTGGGCACTATGGTGTTGAACGCTGAGCTGTAGTCAATGAACAGCATTCTCACATAGGTGGTCCTTTTGTCCAGGTGGGAAAGGGCAGTGTGGAGTGCGATTGAGATTGCGTCATCTGTGGATCTGTTGGGGTGGTATGCGAATTGGAGTGGGTCTAGGGTATCCGGGAGGAAGCTGTTGATGTGAGCCAAGACCAGCCTTTCAAAGCACTTCATGGTTTCCGACGTGAGTGCTACGGGGCGGTAATCATTTAGGCAGGTTACTTTATCTTTCTTGAGCACAGGGACTATGGTGGAAACATGTAGGTATTACAGACTCGGCCAGGGAGATGTTGGAAATGTCAGTGAAAAGACACTTGACAGTTGGTCAGTGCATGCTTTGAGTACATGTCCTGGTATTCCGTCTGGCCCCGCGGCTTTGTGAATGTTGACCTGTTTAATTTCTCACATCGGCGTCTGAGACCACTGTCACACAGTCTTCCAGAACAGCTAGCGCTCTCGTGCATGCTTCAGTGTTGCTTGCCTCGAAGTGAGCATAAAAGGAATTTAACTCATCTGGTAGGTTCGCATCACTGGGCAGCTCGCGTCTGGGTTTCCCTTTGTAGTCTGTAATAGTTTTCAAGCCCTGCCATATCTGACGAGCGTCAGAGCCAGTGTAGTAGGATTCAATCTTAGTCCTGTATTGAAGCTTTGCTTGTTTTATGGTTCGTCTGAGGGCATAGCGGGATTTCATATAAGCGTCCGGATTAGTGTCCCGTTCCTTGAGAGCGGCAGCTCTAGCCTTTAGCTCAGTGTGGATGTTTCCTGTAATCCATGGCTTCTGGTTGGGGTATGTACGTACAGTCACTGTGCGGACGACGTCGTCAATGTATTTATTGATGAAGCCGATGACTGAGGTGGTGTACTCCTCAATGCCATCGGAAGGATCCCGGAACCTATTCCAGGCTGTGCGAGCAAAACAGTCCTGTATTGTAGCCTCCTCGTAATCTGACCACTTCCGTTTTGAGCAAGTCACTGGTACTTCCTGCTTTAGTTTTCGCTTGTAATCAGGAATCAGCAGGATAAAATGATGGTCAGATTTGCCAGAAGGAGGGCGAGGGAGAGCTTTGTACGTGTCTCTGTGTGTGGAGTAAAGGTGGTCTAGAGTTATTTTTTCTCTGGTTGCACATGTGACATGCTGGTAGAAATGAGGTAAAACTGATTTAAGTTTTCCTGCATTAAAGTCCCCGGCCACTAGGAGCGCCGCTTCTGGGTGAGCATTTTCTTCTTTGCTTATGGCCTTAAACAGCTGGCTGAATGCGGTCTTAGTGCGGTCTCATTGGTTTGTGTATAGAGTTGGTTGAGAGAGGTCTTAGTGCCAGCATTGGTCTGTGGTGGTAAATACATGGCTATGAATAATATAGATGAGAACTCTCTTGGTAGATAGTGTTGGTCTACAGCTTATCATAAGGTACTCTACCTCAGGTGAGGTGTTGTAGTCTATATAGGGAATAGAGTTCTGACCAGACATATTATAGTCTAAAATTGGGAATAGGGTTTTGACCGGACATATTGTAGTCTATATAGGGAATAGGGTTCTGACCAGACATATTGTAGTCTATATAGGGAATAGGGTTCTGACCAGACATATTAGGTGTAGATGATAGAGAATACAGATGAACAGGGGGTCGTGACCAGCCTCACACTCCAGTACAGTAGGTGATAGAGAATATAGAGGAATAGGGGGCTGTGACCAGCCTCACACTCCAGTACAGTAGGTGATAGAGAATATAGAGGAATAGGGGGCTGTGACCAGCCTCACACTCCAGTACAGTAGGTGATAGAGAATATAGATGAACAGGGGGCTGTGACCAGCCTCACACTCCAGTACAGTAGGTGGTAGAGAATATAGATGAACAGGGGCTGTGACCAGCCTCACACTCCAGTACAGTAGGTGATAGATAGAGAATATAGATGAACAGGGGGCTGTGACCAGCCTCACACTCCAGTACAGTAGGCGATAGAGAATATAGATGAACAGGGGGCTGTGACCAGCCTCACACTCCAGTACAGTAGGTGATAGATAGAGAATATAGATTAACAGGGGGCTGTGACCAGCCTCACACTCCAGTACAGTAGGTGGCGGTGTATCCACCTGTCAGTTGGTTGCGATCCACCAATAGATGGATATAGAAGAAGAAGAAGGACAGGTGAAAGCAATATGGTGGAAGCTGAACATCGGCTCAGAAATATAACACAGCCGTCTTCAAATCAAATGTTATTTTATTTGGTCACATACACGTGTTTAGCAGATGTTATTGGGGTGTCTACAGTCAATGTGTTGATAGAACTTCAGTCGCGTTTTCCTCATATTTGCTTTGTTAAAATCCCCAGCTGCAATAAAAGCAGCCTCAGGACATGTGGTTTCCAGTTCGCATAAAGTCCATTGTAGTTCCTTGAGGGCCGTTGTGGTATCGGCTTGAAGGGGAATATACACGGCTGTGACAATAACTGAAGAGAATTCTCTTGGGAGGTAATACGGTCGGCATTTGATTGTGAGGGATTCTAGGTCAGGTGAACAAAAGGACTTGAGTTTCTGTATGTTATCACAATCACACCATGAGTAGTTAATCATGAAACATACACCACCACCTTTCTTCTTCCCAGAGAGTTCTTTATTCCTGTCTGCCCGATGAACTGATGAACTGATGAACTGATGTACTGAGAACCCAGCTGGCTGTATGGACAGGGACAGTATATCCAGAGAGGTCTTTATTCCTGTCTGCCCGATGAACTGAGAACCCAGCTGGCTGTATGGATAGGGACAGTATATCCGGAGAGAGCCATGATTCCCTGAAAGAGAGGATATTACAGTCCTGGATCTTTCTCTGGAAGGAGATCCTCGCCCTGAGCTCGTCTACTTTATTGTCCAGAGACTGAACATTAGTGAGTAATATACTCAGAAGCGGTGAACGGTGTGCCCGCCTCCTGAGTCGGACTAGAAGTCCACTCTGAATACCTCCGACGGCAGTGTCTTGGAGCAGACACTGGAATACGTTAAATTGCCCCGGGGGGGTACGAACAAAGGATCCAATTCGGGAAAGGCGTATTCCTGGTTGTACGTAATATCACAAACAAAAAACATTCTGGACTGATAATGTAAGAAATAACAAAATACTGCCAAGTTGCGTAGGAGCTAGCAAAAGAGCTGTCATGTCTGTCTGTGCCATCTTGTTTACCTTGAAGACTGTTTCTAGCTTCTAGCCAACGTTGCCGTATTTTGTAATTTTTTTAGTTTTTTCTTAAATGATTTGCTCAGAACGTTTCTTGAATTATTACCTGCAACCCGAAAATAACTGTTGAATATTAGATTGGAGCCACTCACCAGCCACTCACCAGCCACTCACCAGCAACTCACCAGCCACTCACCAGCATTTCAAACAGGCTTCCCTGAATTGGATCCTTTGTTTGTGTCACACCCTGATCTGTTTCACCTGTCTTTGTGCTTGTCTCCATCCCCATCCAGGTGTCACACCCTGATCTGTTTCACCTGTCTTTGTGCTTGTCTCCATCCCCATCCAAGTGTCACACCCTGATCTGTTTCACCTGTCTTTGTGCTTGTCTCCATCCAGGTGTCACACCCTGATCTGTTTCCCTTGTCTTTGTGCTTGTCTCCATCCAGGCATCACACCCTTATCTGTTTCACCTGTCTTTGTGCTTGTCTCCATCCAGGTGTCACACCCTGATCTGTTTCACCTGTCTTTGTGCTTGTCTCCATCCCCATCCAGGTGTCACACCCTGATCTGTTTCACCTGTCTTTGTGCTTGTCTCCATCCCCATCCAGGTGTCACACCCTGATCTGTTTCACCTGTCTTTGTGCTTGTCTCCATCCAGGTGTCACACCCTGATCTGTTTCACCTATCTTTGTGCTTGTCTCCATCCCCATCCAGGTGTCACACCCTGATCTGTTTCACCTGTCTTTGTGCTTGTCTCCATCCAGGTGTCACACCCTGATCTGTTTCACCTGTCTTTGTGGTTGTCTCCATCCAGGTGTCACACCCTGATCTGTTTCACCTGTCTTTGTGCTTGTCTCCATCCCCATCCAGGTGTCACACCCTGATCTGTTTCACCTGTCTTTGTGCTTGTCTCCATCCCCATCCAGGTGTCACACCCTGATCTGTTTCACCTGTCTTTGTGCTTGTCTCCATCCCCATCCAGGTGTCACACCCTGATCTGTTTCACCTGTCTTTGTGCTTGTCTCCATCCAGGTGTCACACCCTGATCTGTTTCACCTGTCTTTGTGCTTGTCTCCATCCCCATCCAGGTGTCACACCCTGATCTGTTTCACCTGTCTTTGTGCTTGTCTCCATCCAGGTGTCACACCCTGATCTGTTTCACCTGTCTTTGTGCTTGTCTCCATCCAGGTGTCACACCCTGATCTGTTTCACCTGTCTTTGTGCTTGTCTCCATCCAGGTGTCACACCCTGATCTGTTTCACCTGTCTTTGTGCTTGTCTCCATCTAGTTGTCGCCCATCTTCCCCATTATCCCCGGTGCATTTATACCTGTGTTCTCTGTTTGTTTTATCCCCGGTGCATTTATACCTGTGTTCTCTGTTTGTTTTATCCCCGGTGCATCTCTGTTTGTCTGTTGCCAGTTTGTCTTGTCTCGTCTACCAGCGTTTTTTCCTTTACTGTTTTTTGTTTGTTAGTTCCTGTTTTCTAGTTCTCCTGGTTTTCGACCATTCTGCCTGCCCTGACCCTGAGCCTGCCGACTATTCTGTACCTCTTGGCACTGCCCTGGATTACTGACCCCTGCCTGCCCTGACCCTGAGCCTGCCGACTATTTCGTACCTCTTGGCACTGCCCTGGATTACTGACCCCTGCCTGCCCTGACCCTGCCTGCCTGCCGTTGTCACGTTGCTATAAGGGATCGGGAGACAGGCGCAGGAATGCGTAATAGGGGATTTTATTGACCCAAATTACAGCGCGCCGTGTGAAGGCACGGGGACGAAGACCAAACAAACACGTATTCAAAACACAGGGTTGAAACCCAAACAAAAGAGCGAAGAGTACCTCGAATAAACACACGGGGCGTACAAACCACACGGGATGAAACCCGTAATCATCTGCACAGTACAAGTGGCAGGAAAGCCAGACCAACACAGCACAGGTACTCACACGACCAACGGAAAATGTAACAATAAATCAAATCAAAATGTATTTGTCACATACACATGGTTAGCAGATGTTGATCAGGCTGTTGATTAGAGTTGATCAGGCTGTTGATTGTGGCCTGTGGAATGTTGTCCCACTCCTCTTTAATGGCTGTGTGAAGTTGATATTGTCGGGAACTGGAACACGTTGTCGTAACACGTACAGATCCTTGCGATATGGGGCCATGTATTATCATGCTGAAACATGAGGTGATGGCGGCGGATGAATGGCACGACAATGGGCCTCAACATTAGGCCGTTCGCCCACAAAACGCCATGCATCTCTCTCTCTCTCTCTCTCTCCCTCCCTCTGTCTCTCTCAGCTACATGTCTGTGAATGGTGGAAATCTTGGTAAATGATTAAACTAGATAAGATAGAATGGGTCACCATAATGACCCTTGGAATCACAGGCATTTTCACACACACACAGTATCAGTAAGAGTACTGGTCAATGATCACTGTGTCAACAGGAGTTCTGGTCCAGGATCAGTGTGTCAGTAGGAGTTCTGGTTCAGGATCAGTGTGTTAGTAGAAGTTCTGGTCAGGATCAGTGTGTCAGTAGGAGTTCTGGTCCAGGATCAGAGTCAGTAGGAGTTCTGGTCCAGGATCAGTGTCAGTAGGAGTTCTGGGCCAGGATCTGTGTCAGTAGGAGTTCTGGTCCAGGATCAGTGTCAGTAGAAGTTCTGGGCCAGGATCTGTGTCAGTAGGAGTTCTGGTCCAGGATCAGTGTCAGTAGGAGTTCTGCGTCAGGATCAGTGTGTCAGTAGGAGTTCTGGTCCAGTTCTGGTCCAGGATCAGTGTGTCAGTAGGAGTTCGGCATCAGGATCAGTGTGTCAGTAGGAGTTCTGGTCCAGTTCTGGTCCAGGATCAGTGTGTCAGTAGGAGTTCTGGTCCAGTAATAGTCCAGGATCAGTGTGTCAGTAGGGGTTCTGGGGTTCTGGTCCAGGATCAGTGTCAGTAGGAGTTCTGGTCCAGGATCAGTGTCAGTAGGAGTTCTGGTCCAGTTCTGGTCCAGGATCAGTAGGAGTTCACCTTTTACCAGTCTGTTTCAGGCTTTAACCAGTCTGTTTCTGGCTTTAACCATTAACCAGTCTATTTCAGGCTTTAACCAGTCTGTTTCAGGCTTTAACCAGTCTGTTTCATGCTTTAACCATTAACCAGTCTGTTTCAGGCTTTAACCAGTCTGTTTCTGACTTTAACCAGTCTGTTTCATGCTTTAACCAGTCTGTTTCAGGGTTTAACCATTAACCAGTCTGTTTCAGGCTTTAACCAGTCTGTTTCAGGCTTTAACCAGTCTGTTTCAGGCTTTAACCATTAACCAGTCTGTTTCAGGCTTTAACCAGTCTGTTTCAGGCTTTAACCAGTCTGTTTCAGGCTTTAACCAGTCTGTTTCAGGCTTTAACCAGTCTGTTTCAGGCTTTAACCATTAACCAGTCTGTTTCAGGCTTTAACCAGTCTGTTTCAGGCTTTAACCAGTCTGTTTCAGGCTTTAACCAGTCTGTTTCAGGCTTTAACCAGTCTGTTTCAGGCTTTTACCATTAACCAGTCTGTTTCAGGCTTTAACCTTTAACCAGTCTGTTTCAGGCTTTAACCAGTCTGTTTCAGGCTTTAACCATTAACCAGTCTGTTTCAGGCTTTAACCAGTCTGTTTCAGGCTTTAACCAGTCTGTTTCAGGCTTTAACCAGTCTGTTTCAGGCTTTAACCAGTCTGTTTCAGGCTTTAACCATTAACCAGTCTGTTTCAGGCTTTAACCAGTCTGTTTCAGGCTTTAACCAGTCTGTTTCAGGCTTTAACCAGTCTGTTTCAGGCTTTAACCAGTCTGTTTCAGGCTTTAACCATTAACCAGTCTGTTTCAGGCTTTTACCATTAACCAGTCTGTTTCAGGCCTTAACCAGTCTGTTTCAGGCTTTAACCATTAACCAGTCTGTTTCAGGCTTTAACAAGTCTGTTTCTGGCTTTAACAAGTCTGTTTCTGGCTTTAACCAGTCTGTTTCTGGCTTTAACCAGTCTGTTTCTGGCTTTAACCAGTCTGTTTCAGGCTTTAACCATTAACCAGTCTGTTTCTGGCTTTAACAAGTCTGTTTCTGGCTTTAACAAGTCTGTTTCTGGCTTTAACAAGTCTGTTTCTGGCTTTAACCAGTCTGTTTCTGGCTTTAACCAGTCTGTTTCTGGCTTTAACCAGTCTGTTTCTGGCTTTAACCAGTCTGTTTCAGGCTTTAACCATTAACCAGTCTGTTTCTGGCTTTAACAAGTCTGTTTCTGGCTTTAACCAGTCTGTTTCTGGCTTTAACCAGTCTGTTTCAGGCTTTAACCATTAACCAGTCTGTTTCTGGCTTTAACAAGTCTGTTTCTGGCTTTAACCAGTCTGTTTCTGGCTTTAACCAGTCTGTTTCAGGGTTTAACCATTAACCAGTCTGTTTCTGGCTTTAACCAGTCTGTTTCTGGCTTTAACCAGTCTGTTTCTGGCTTTAACCAGTCTGTTTCAGGCTTTAACCATTAACCAGTCTGTTTCTGGCTTTAACCAGTCTGTTTCTGGCTTTAACCAGTCTGTTTCTGGCTTTAACCAGTCTGTTTCAGGCTTTAACCATTAACCAGTCTGTTTCAGGCTTTAACCATTAACCAGTCTGTTTCAGGCTTTAACCTTTAACCAGTCTGTTTCTGGCTTTAACAAGTCTGTTTCTGGCTTTAACCAGTCTGTTTCTGGCTTTAACCAGTCTGTTTCTGGCTTTAACCAGTCTGTTTCTGGCTTTAACTAGTCTGTTTCTGGCTATTTGGAAACTAAACTATATCCCACTGAATGACTAGGCCTGTGTCCTCAATGGCACCCTAATACTGCGTTCGGGAAGTATTCACAGCCTTTTAAATTACAGACTGAATTTAATATGGATTAAATGTACATGTTATGCCACTGATATACTCTCTCTCTCACAATACCCCGTAATGGATAAAAAAAAGTGGAATTATGTGTTTTAGAATTTTTGACAAATTGATAAAAAATGAAAAGCTGAAATGTCTTCAAGCCTAAATAAGTTCAGGAGAAAAAATGTGCTTAACAAGTCACATAATAAATTGCATGGACTCACTCTGTGTGCAATAACAGTGTTTATCATTAATTTTGAATAACTACCTCATCTCTGTACCCCACACATGCAAGTAGGGTCCCTCAGTCAAGCAGTGAATTTCAAACACAGATTCAACCACAAAGACCAGGGAGGTTTTCCAATGCTTCGCAAAGAAGGGCTCCTATTGGTAGATGGGTAAAACAAACAATAAACAGACTTTGAATATCCATTTGAGTTATTAATTACACTTTAGCTGCTGTATCAATACACCAAGTCACTACGAAGATACAGGCGTCCTTCCTAACTCAGTTGCCGGAGAGGAAGGAAACCGCTCAGAGATTTAACCATGAGACCAATGGTGACTTTAAAACAGTTACAGAGTTTAATGGCTGTGACAGGAGAAAACTGAGGATGGATCAACAACATTGTAGTTACTCCACAATACTAACCTGTCCACCCCCAGAAAACATGGTTCAGTTTGCTGTACCCCAGAAAACAGACATATTAACCTCAGTACACCACCCTGGGGTAGGGGTAAACTGGTAGACAAATTAACCTTTCACTGGGACAATAAAACACAAGGCCAAATAAACACTGGAGTTGCTTATTACCAAGACGACACAGAACGTTTCCCGAGTGGCCTAGTTACAGTTTTGACTTTTTTTGTGGCTTGAAAATCTATGGCAAGACATGAACATGTCTGTCTGCGCAATGATCAACAACCAACTTTAAAGAGCTTAAATAATCATAAAAACACTAATGGGCAAATATTAGATGGCTCTGCTCAGTGTTCTGAGAAGGGAGAACCACGTACGTAACCACGGTTACTACTGTCTCAACCACACTGGAAAGTGCTAAATTACCCTCCCACCTTTCTGCCCAAGCAGCAGAACTCTTTGCACTCACTAGAGATGGCATATTAGCTAAAGGCCAGTCTGCTATCATCTATACAGATAGCAGATATGTCTTTGGTTTGGTACATGATTTGGTACTCTGTGGAAACAGCATGGCTTCCTGACCTCCTCTGGTCAGACAATCTCTCATTTAAAACTTGTTAATAACTTACTAAAGGCTATTTTGCTCCCTTCTGAAGTTGTTGTTTGTAAGTGCATCGCTCATGCTAACTCTTCCGATTCTGTCTCCAAAGGTAACGCTATGGCTGACTTGGTAGCCTGTCTCCGTGGAGACCCCATCTGTGTTACAGATGGTTTCACTTCCTGATCATAACATCCTCATCCTCCGTGTGAGTCCTGTTGAGTTAAGGAAGCGGAAACACCTATGTTCATATGACCAGGTGCAGAAACTCTGGCTGGGCTCCTGGCTGGGCTCCTGGCTGGGCCCCTGGCTGGGCCTCTGGCTGGGCTCCTGGCTGGGCTCCTGGCTGGGCTCCTGGCTGGGCCTCTGGCTGGGCTCCTGGCTGGGCTCCTGGCTGGGCTCCTGGCTGGGCTCCTGGCTGGGCTCCTGGCTGGGCCTCTGGCTGGTCTCCTGGCTGGGCTCCTGGCTGGGCTCCTGGCTGGGCCTCTGGCTGGTCTCCTGGCTGGGCCTCTGGCTGGGCCCCTGGCTGGGCCTCTGGCTGGGCTCCTGGCTGGGCTCCTGGCTGGGCTCCTGGCTGGGCTCCTGGCTGGGCTCCTGGCTGGGCCTCTGGTTGGGCTCCTGGCTGGGCCTCTGGTTGGGCTCCTGGCTGGGCCTCTGGCTGGTCTCCTGGCTGGGCCTCTGGCTGGGCCCCTGGCTGGGCCCCTGGCTGGGCCTCTGGCTGGGCCCCTGGCTGGGCCCCTGGCTGGGCTCCTGGCTGGGCTCCTGGCTGGGCCTCTGGCTGGGCTCCTGGCCAGTCTACCAGTCTTACCACTGTTCATGTTTCCCCCTACATAGCTAAGTTGTCACATGGTGAGGGTCATGTGTCAAAGGGGGGAGTTGTTGATTTTGTAAATACATTTTGGTTTGCACCTGGGTTTTCTGTATTTGCAATTTTGTGCAAAAATGTGTTTGACTAACAACAAGGAAGAGAGATTCTGATGCCGGCTCATCTGACCCCTGAAGGACCATTTGAACACATAATGATGGATTTTATTGAACTCTCTCCTTGTCAGGGTTACAAATATTGTCTGGTGATAGTGGATGCCTTCTCCAATGGGGTAGAGGCGTTCCACCTGTTGACATTCCACTGCTATGGCTATGGGGCAGCAGGGAAACCTAGTGGTCAGAGCGTTGGACTTGTAATCAAAAAGGTTGCTAGATCGAGTCCCCGAGCTGACAAGGTAAAAATCTGTCGTTCTGCCCCCTGAACAAGGCAGTTAACCCACTGTTCCTAGACCAGTTAACCCACTGTTCCACTGTTCCTAGACCAGTTAACCCACTGTTCCTAGACCAGTTAACCCACTGTTCCTAGACCAGTTAACCCACTGTTCCTCCAGTTACTGTTCCTAGACCAGTTAACCCACTGTTCCTAGACCAGTTAACCCACTGTTCCCCTGAACAAGGCAGTTAACCCACTGTTCCTAGGCCAGTTAACCCACTGTTCTTAGGCCAGTTAACCCACTGTTCCAAGGCCGTCATTGAAAATAATCATTTGTTCTTAACTGACTTGCCTGGTTAAATCAAATGGCAGAGGTCAAGGATCTCCTGAGAGAGATCCATCCCAAGGTGGGGGTTACCATCGGCTACGAAAACCAACTGACATTTACTCCTGAGGTGCCGACCTGTTGCACCCTCTAGAACCAAATCAAATCCTAAACCAATTTGGACATTAATGGCTGTGTGTTTACACAAATCTACACAAATCTACACTGTTATACAAGATGTACACTCACTACTTTACATTGTAGCAAAGTGTCATTTCTTCAGTGTTGTCACATGAAAAGATATACTCAAATATTTACAAAAATGTGAGGGGTGTACTCACTTTTGTGATATACTGTAGATCCTGTGTACAAGAACCTGTTCTGATCCAACCCTAACTAACCCCATTCAGAACCTGTCCTGATCCAACCCCGACGAACCCCATTCAGAACCTGTCCTGATCCAACCCCGACGAACCCCATTCAGAACCTGTTCCGATCCAACACCGACAAACCCCATTCAGAACCTGTCCTGATCCAACCCCGACGAACCCCATCCAGAACCTGTCCTGAATCAACCCCGACGAACCCCAATCAGAACCTGTTCCGATCCAACCCTGACAAACCCCATTCAGAACCTGTCCTGATCCAACCCCGACGAACCCCAATCAGAACCTGTTCTGATCCAACCCCTGTGGGAATGTCAACATGTGTTAATCCTAGTGTCTTCCCAACAGGAAGTAGCTGGAAGAAGGGAACATGTAGCTCAGGAAACCCTGTTTAGACTGAGAGTGGGGCACACAATTGTTGACGCGGAAAACTGACTATCGTTCTCCTCATCGATTTGGCACAGCAACATTTACTGATTGGATCTGTGGTTATCAAGCCTGTCTCTACCTACCAACACATTGGACAGGGTGCTGTATTTTCGGTAAACTAAACATCTCCCTTGTGGTAATGCATAAAACTAGCTCCTCCACTCCAAGCAGGTTACGATTAATTAAGAGAGGCATCTCGCAATCCCAATGATGTCCCCAGTGACTCGCGACGATCCTCAAAATTGCCCGTGGGTTAATCCCCTGGTATGGGGCATCGGAGAACGCACATGAGTTGGATCGGTTAGAATATCATTTGGAATCCATGGTAAATTTAACCACTTCAGGGTTTTCAATTATAAGACCAGAGTTGCAAATTGACTATCAGAAAGAGAAGAAGACAGGAGGGAACATTGTCTTCATACGTGAATGTGTCTGTACCTATTCTAAACCATGTGAATGTGTCTGTACCTATTCTAAACCATGTGAATGTGTCTTTACCTATCCTAAACCATGCGAAGGGATGGCGTGATTATTGGGGAACCAATTACTTGTCTCCACAATGTCTGTGCGCCAGTCACTCCCTCCTTTGGCCTGGGGATAAGGTTTGAGACAAGATGTGTGTGGTAGTGTCTGGAACCACTGTATGTCACCTCTGATGTTACACCTATCCTGGGGTAGTGTATGACCTAGAGGCTCACTCCCCTCACTGTGATGTGTGGGGTAGTGTCTGGAACCACTGTATGTCCTCTCTGATGTTGCACCTATCCTGGGGTAGTGTATGACCTAGAGGCTCACTCCCCTCAGTGAACTTGTCCATTAGAGGGGTCAAGAAGGGGTTTTACTGGAGATGGGAGTATCTGGAGTTGACAATTGATTTATGCCATAGACTGAGTTGGTGTTTCTGTGCTATGAAGTACCAGGGACGAGACCGGAGCCTCGTCTCAGGGGCCAAACTGAACAATTAAAAACAGTCTTCATAGCAAATGCTATCGGTCTGCGTGATACTCCTTTCTCATTTATCAAGTCCCACCTTGTGACCCATTCCACACGTCTGTTGTTTGTCATGTAGACTGAGGGGTGGATCTTTGCTATAAAATATGTTTTGTAGCCTTTGTGTCGTGGCTCTCAAGGAATCCTCTGAGGGTGGTTCGTCGACCAGCCAATCGCTACTGCAGAGCTCTCACTAATAAAGATTCTGTTTATTATTAACCAGTCTGTTTCTGGCTTTTACCAGTCTGTTTCTGTCTCTCACTAATAAAGATTCTGTTTAACTACGACTTGTGTGATACGTTTGTCTCTCCTCATTTGATAATACAGAAATGAACCACCACGTCCACTGCAGTATATAATTCAACTTGTCAACACTGGAGATAGGAGGTAAGGTGCTGGGGCCATGTTAGTGCCCACAAGAGCAGTGGTCGTTTATCATTCAGCCATTTTACCCCACCCACCTGGCTGATGGTGCCACCCCTGGCAGCCATTTTGTGTCCTCTCCCTCCTAGTTGCAGTGGGAGTGAATGGATGAGTTCCTGCCCAACTAGATGCCCAAGTGTTGATTTGCATCAACCAATGGTTGTGTGACAAGTTATTTATACCTATCCAGGCGCTGTAAGATTTAGCATGAGTCTACAATATAGTCGGGGAGGAACTCGACCAATGTGATTTAGCAGCCATGTTGTGTCCTCCCCCTTCCCAGTTGCAGTGGAAGGGAATGTGAATTAGCAGCCATGTTGTGTCCTCCCCCTTCCCAGTTGCAGTGGAAGGGAATGTGAATTAGCAGCCATGTTGTGTCCTCCCCCTTCCCAGTTGCAGTGGAAGGGAATGTGAATTAGCAGCCATGTTGTGTCCTCCCCCTTCCCAGTTGCAGTGGAAGGGAATGTGATTTAGCAGCCATGTTGTGTCCTCCCCCTTCCCAGTTGCAGTGGAACGGAATGTGAATTAGCAGCCATGTTGTGTCCTCCCCCTTCCCAGTTGCAGTGAAAGGGAATGTGAATTAGCAGCCATGTTGTGTCCTCCCCCTTCCCAGTTGCAGTGGAATGGAATGTGAATTAGCAGCCATGTTGTGTCCTCCCCCTTCCCAGTTGCAGTGGAAGGGAATGTGAATTAGCAGCCATGTTGTGTCCTCCCCCTTCCCAGTTGCAGTGGAAGGGAATGTGAATTAGCAGCCATGTTGTGTCCTCCCCCTTCCCAGTTGCAGTGGAAGGGAATGTGAATTAGCAGCCATGTTGTGTCCTCCCCCTTCCCAGTTGCAGTGGAAGGGAATGTGAATTAGCAGCCATGTTGTGTCCTCCCCCTTCCCAGGTGCAGTGGAAGGGAATGTGAATTAGCAGCCATGTTGTGTCCTCCCCTTTCCCAGTTGCAGTGGAATGTGAATTAATTAAATTGGTAGTACCTCCAGACCACGCGTTGGGGCAGCCTGCCCAGGGCTCCAGCCAGTTTGTGAGTGATGTCCTTTGAGAGGTATTTGACCCCGGCGCCAAACGATACGACCACGAAGCCATGCTCCGCCGTGTCATTTACCCACGACTCAAAGTCCTGCAGCGCGCACACACACACACACACACACACACACACACACACACACAGAGAGAGAGAGAGGAGACAGTTCAAATCTAGACATAGGACTATCTGTTGTCCAACACACAACAACACACAGAGACACACACACACCTAACACCCCGTGACTACTGTCTCCACGACTACTGTATCCCTGGACGCTGTTTACATCATCATCAAACTATATTGATATAAAACAGAGAATTAAACCATAACAGAATGTGACGTCACGTGCCAGCAGAAGAGTCACATGATCATTCTACTTCTGTCTGTCTCCCATGACCCTGGTTGACCCCTGAGTGAGGTGATAGTCCCCACCTTTCCCCTAGCAACAGATCTAGGATCAGCTTTCCCTTCCCCAATCATAACCATTAGTGGGGGGAAATGTAAAACTCACACACACACACACACACACACACACACACACACACACACACACACACACACACACACACACACACACACACACACACACACACACACACACACACACACACACACACACACACAGAGAGAGAGAGGAGACAGTTCAAATCTAGACATAGGACTGACTATCTGTTGTCCAACACACAACACACACACACACACACACACACACACACACACACACACACACACACACACACACACACACACACACACACACACACACACACACACACACACACACACACACACACACAGACAGACAGACAGACAGACAGACACACACACACACACACACACACACACACTAAATAGGTAATCTTAGTGAAGAACTAAAGCCAACTGATGTAGCATCGTAAACAGAGCTGTTTGTGCTTTGGTTCAGGCTTTACTCATTTGTCATTGTCACAGTGTCTCTCAAATGGCCCTCTATTCTCTATGTAGTGTGACCGATATGGATCACGGTGCCATTTGGGCCAATCAGCCTTAAGGCAGGAAGGGGTTCTGTCTAGCTAACACAAATACAGGTTAGACATATAGCTATCAGGCTCCTCCAAGACAACTAAGCTAGCTACATGTTGGGTCAAAGAAGAAGCCCATGAACGTTAGCATGAACGTTAGCATGATGGTTAACTGTGTCTCATTACATATCCTGTTATTAAAGCTCTTTAGCCGTTAGCAATGTTAGCATGATGGTTAACTGTGTCTCATTACGTATCCTGTTATCAAAGCTCTTTAGCCGTTAGCAATGTTAGCATGATGGTTAACTGTGTCTCATTACGTATCAAGTATTTAAAGCTCGTTAGCCGTTAACAATGTTAGCATGATGGTTAACTGTGTCTCATTACATAGCCTGTTATCAAAGCTCCTTAGCCGTTAGAAATGTTAGCATGATGGCTAACTGTGTTTAGCTGTTAGCATGACATGCTGTAGCCAGTTAGCTAGCCTGGTAATAGGGAACAATAGTGCCCTGTGTTGGTTAATAATGCATTTCATATGTCACATTAAGACACATTGTGCCAGAACACTGAGCCCAGTGACACACTCAATGGAGTGTATAAGCATTAGCCTAGCACGCTAACGGCCTAGCTCACCAAACATTAGCCTAGCATGCTAACTGCCTAGCTCACCAAACATTAGCCTAGCACGCTAACAGCCAAGCTGAATGTCTGCCATTGTACAGTCTGGCCTGAAAAGGCCTCATTTGGGTGACTGGGAGGGAGGGAATGATGTGAAGACAGGGGGAGAGAAGGAGAGAGGGATGAGAGGGGAGGAGAGATGGTCTCTAGGCAGATTGTGTGTGTGTGTGTGTGTGTGTGTGTGTGTGTGTGTGTGTGTGTGTGTGTGTGTGTGTGTGTGTGTGTGTGTCCGAGCTCTGGGGATGGCACGGGCTATAAACCTAGGACACACTGGTCCTAGTGTCTCTACAACACAGACCCTGTACGTGTGTTTGTATCACAGAGAGAAAGAGAGAAAGAGGGGGAGAGCGAGATAGAGAGATGGGGGCGGAGAGATTGCTGTGTTACAATGGTCCTCTTTTCCACCCTGACCCTCGACCCCACCGCCAGAACAATGCCTTCTTATTGGCTAGAGCCACATTCCCCTCCACACTGGATGCCGGCGGCCCGCGCTCTCTCGTCTCCGTACGTCAGAGCTGACCCCAACCCCGCGAGCTGACCCCAACCTTGCGAGCTGACCGCTGAACCATTTCCCCACCCCGCTCGGCATGGCAGGGGCCAAACCAACCAGATCAATCATAGAGAGCTTTGGGGGTGTGAGACTTTTCACCTTTATTTATTTATTATTTAATTGTACCTTTTATTTAACTAGGCAAGTCAGTTAAAGAACAAATTCTTATTTACACTGATGGCCCTAGAAACAGTGGGTTAACTGCCTTGTTCAGGGGCAGAAAGACAGGGATTCAATTTAGCAACCATTCGGTTACTGGCCCAACACTCTAACCACTAGGATACCTGCCTCACCAAACAAGGGGAGAGAGAGAGAGAGACAGAGAGAGAGACTGAGAGAGAGAGACAGAGAGAGAGACTGAGAGAGAGAGACAGAGAGAGAGACTGAGAGACAGAGCGATAGAGAGAGAGAGACAGAGAGAGAGACTGAGAGACAGAGCGATAGAGAGAGAGAGAGAGAGAGAGATAGAAAAGAGCCGTTAAATTCTACAACCACCTAAAAGGAAGCGATTCCCAAACCTTCCATAACAAAGCCATCACCTACAGAGAGATGAACCTGGAGAAGAGTCCCCTAAGCAAGCTGGTCCTGGGGCTCTGTTCACAGACACAAACACACCCTACAGAGCCCCTGGACAACAGCACAATTAGACCCAACCAAATCATGAGAAAACAAAAAGATAATTACTTGACACATTGGAAAGAATTAACAAAAAAACAGTGCAAACTAGAATGCTATTTGGCCCTACACAGAGAGTACACAGCGGCAGAATACCTGACCACTGTGACTGACCCAAAATTAAGGAAAGCTTTGACTATGTACAGACTCAGTGAGCATAGCCTTGCTATTGAGAAAGTCCGCCGTAGGCAGACATGGCTCTCAAGAGAAGACAGGCTATGTGCTCACTGCCCACAAAATGAGGTGGAAACTGAGCTGCACTTCCTAACCTCCTGCCCAATGTATGACCATATTAGAGAGACATATTTCCCTCAGATTACACAGATCCACAAAGAATTCGAAAACAAATCCAATTTTGAAAAACTCCCATATCTACTGGGTGAAATTCCACAGTGTGCCATCACAGCAGCAAGATTTGTGATCTGTTGCCACGAGAAAAGGGCAACCAGTGAAGAACAAACACCATTGTAAATACGACCCATATTTATGCTTATTTATTTTATCTTGTGTCCTTTAACCATTTGTACATTGTTAAAACACTGTATATATATAATATGACATTTGTAATGTCTTTATTGTTTTGAAACTTCTGTATGTGTAATGTTTACTGTTAATTTTTGTTGTTTTTCACTTTATATATTCACTTTATATTTTATCTACCTCACTTGCTTTGACAATGTTAACACATGTTTCCCATGCCAATAAAGCCCTTGAATTGAATTGAATTGAGAGAGAGACAGAGAGACAGAGACAGAGAGAGAGAGAGACAGAGAGAGAGACTGAGAGAGAGACTGAGAGAGAGAGACAGAGAGAGAGAGAGAGAGAGACAGAGAGAGAGAGATAGAGAGAGAGAGACAGAGAGACAGAGAGACAGAGAGAGACAGAGAGAGAGAGACAGAGAGAGAGAGACTGAGAGAGAGAGACTGAGAGAGAGAGAGAGAGAGAGACAGAGAGAGAGAGAGAGAGACAGAGAGACAGAGAGACAGAGAGAGAGAGACAGAGAGAGAGAGACAGAGAGAGAGAGAGAGAGAGAGAGAGACAGAGAGACAGAGAGAGAGAGACAGAGACAGAGAGACAGAGAGAGAGAGACAGAGAGAGAGAGACAGAGAGACAGAGACAGAGAGAGAGAGAGAGAGAGAGAGAGAGAGAGAGAGAGAGACAGAGAGAGTCAGAGAGAGAGCGAGAGAGATGCTCAGAAGGCTTTGCTCACACTTACTGGTCCAAGGCCAAACCATACGACTAACAACATTGGATACTTTATGGAACACAAAGCCTTCACCATCTCATCCTGAAATTTCCAAAGCCTGAGGTCATCTGCATTTTGGTCCAAAGAGCAGGAACCTGGACATCACCAAAGAAATCAGAAATACAGACATTGTCATCCTACCAGAAACATGGTATAGAGGAGATGTACCAACTGGTTGCCCTCTAGGTTACAGAGAGATGGTAGTCCCATCCACCAAACTACCAGGTGGGTGGTATAGAGGAGATGGACCCACTGGTTGCCCTCTAGGTTACAGAGAGCTGGTAGTCCCATCCACCAAACTACCAGGTGGGTGGTATAGAGGAGATGGACCCACTGGTTGCCCTCTAGGTTACAGAGAGCTGGTAGTCCCATCCACCACACTACCAGGTGGGTGGTATAGAGGAGATGGACCCACTGGTTGTCCTCTAGGTTACAGAGAGCTGGTAGTCCCATCCACCACACTACCAGGTGGGTGGTATAGAGGAGATGGACCCACTGGTTCTCGTCTAGGTTACAGAGAGCAGACGGACCCACTGGTTGCCCTCTAGGTTACAGAGAGCTGGTAGTCCCATCCACCAAACCACCAGGTGGGAAACAGGGAAGAGACTCAGGGGGTATGCTAATTTGGTATCGAGCAGACCTAACCCACTATATTAAGTAATATTTTACTTCTGGCTAGAAATTTAAAAGGAAATGATCTCAACAGAGTAAAATGTCCTCCTGTGTGCTACCTATATCCCCCCACTAGAATCCCCATACTTTAATGAAGACAGCTTCTCCATCCTGGAGGGGGAAATCAATTTCCAGGCCCAGGGACATGTACTAGTCTGTAACGACCTAAATGCCAGAACGGGACCAGAACCTAACACCCTCAGCACACAGGTGGACAAACACCTGCCTGGAGGTGACAGCATTCCCACTCCCCCAAATCCCCTTAGGCACAACTATGACAACATAACCAACAAAAATGGGTCACAACTCCTGCAGCTCTGACACACGCTGGGCATGTACATAGTCAATGGTAGGCTTCGGGGGGACTCCTACGGTAGGTACACCTATAGCTCATCTCTAGGCAGTAGTACTGTAGACTACTTTATCACTGACCTCAACCCAGAGTCTCTCAGAGCGTTCACAGTCAGCCCACTGACACCCCTATCAGATCACAACAAAATCAGTCTACTTGAACAGAGCTATACTCAATCATGAGGCACCAAAGCCAAAGGAACTGAGTAATATTAAAACTACCTTTGGCTGGGGGCAGTATTGAGTTTCTAAAACTGTTTGAATGATATCTGTGAGTATAACAGACCACATATGGCAGGCAAAAAACCTGAGGTTCGTAGTTTTTCAACTCATTGCCTATCGAATATACAGTGTCTATGGGGTCATTTTGCACTTCCTAAGGCTTCCACTAGATGTCAACAGTCTTTAGAACCTTGTTTGATGATTCTACTGTGACGGAGGGGGGGAATGAGAGGGGATTGAGTCAGAGGTCTGCCAGAGAGGCATGAGCTGACCACGCGCGTTCACGTGAGAGGTAGCTTGCTTTCCATTGCATTTCTACAGCCAAAGGAATTCTTATTGAAGATTTATGATAAAATCATCCTAAATATTGATTCTATACATTGTTTGACATGTTTCTACTGTAACTGAACTTTTTGACTGTTCGTCTGCTCGCACGTCATGAATTTGGATTACTGGGCTAAACGCACGAACAAAAAGGAGTTATTTGGACATAAATGATGGACTTTATCGAACAAATCAAACATTTATTGTGGAACTGGGATTCCTGGGAGTGCATTCTGATGAAGATCATAAAGGTAAGTGAACATTTATAATGCTATTTCTGACTTCTGTTGACTACACAACATGGCGGGTATCTGTTTTTGGTTGTTTTGGTCTCTGAGCGCCGTACTCAGATTATTGCATGGTTTGCTTTTTCCGTAAAGTTTTTAAAAAATCTGACACAGCGGTTGCATTAAGAAGAAGTTTATCTAAAGTTCCACGCTTAACACTTGTATCTTTTATCAATGGTTATTATGAGTATTTCTGTAAATTGATGTGGCTCTCTGCAAAATCACCAGATGTTTTTGGAACTACTGAACATAACGCGCCAATGTATACTGAGATTTTTTTACATAAATATGAACTTTATCGAACAAAACATACATGTATTGTGTAACATGAAGTCCTATGAGTGTCATCGGATGAAGATCATCAAAGGTTAGTGATTCATTTATCTCTATTTCTGCTTTTGTGACTCCTCTTTTTTTGCTGGAAAAAATGGCTATGTTTTTCTGTGACTAGGCACTCACCTAACATAATCGTTTGGTGTGCTATCGTCATAAAGGCTTTTTGAAATTGGACACTGTGGTGGGATTAACAAGAAGTGTATCTTTAAAATGGTGTAAAATACTTGTATGTTTGAGGAATTTAAATTATGAGGTATCTGTTGTTTTGAATTTGGTGCCCTGCACTTTCATTGGCTGTTGTCATATCGATCCCGTTAGCGGGATCTCAGCCCAAAGAGGTTTTAAGAAATGCTATAGATGGAAGGAAAGTAGTGTGGAAACCTACCAAAAAAACATTAGGCAACAACAAATTCAATCCCTTTTAGACAACTTCCTGGACACCCCATCCCCCCCCCCCCTTCCCAAGATGACAGCGCAGTAGGACGTGTATGTCGGTCTTCATCTTATCCCTTGTAAATAGCCGGTCTTTTTCGTATATATCTTCATCTCTCTTTCTATCCTTGACTTTGGCGATGTTATTTACAAAATAGCCTCCAACACTCTACTCAGCAAATTGGATGCAGTCTATCATAGTGCCATCCATTTTGAGACCAACCATAGATATAACACTGGAGGAGAACAACCATAGATATAACACTGGAGGAGACCAACCATAGATATAACACTGGAGGAGACCAACACTGGAGGAGACCAACCATAGATATAACACTGGAGGAGACCAACCATAGATATAACACTGGAGGAGACAAACCATAGATATAACACTGGAGGAGACCAACCACAGATATAACACTGGAGGAGACCAACACTGGAGGAGACCAACCATAGATATAACACTGGAGGAGACCAACCATAGATATAACACTGGAGGAGACAAACCATAGATATAACACTGGAGGAGACCAACCATAGATATAACACAGGAGGAGACCAACCATAGATATAACACTGGAGGAGACCAACCATAGATATAACACTGGAGGAGACCAACACTGGAGGAGACCAACCATAGATATAACACTGGAGGAGACCAACCATAGATATAACACTGGAGGAGGCCAACCATAGATATAACACTGGAGGAGACCAACCATATATATAACACTGGAGGAGACCAACCATAGATATAACACTGGAGGAGACCAACACTGGAGGAGCCTAACCATAGATATAACACTGGAGGAGACCAACCATAGATATAACACTGGAGGAGAGCAACCATAGATATAACACTGGAGGAGACCAACACTGGAGGAGACTAACACTGGAGGAGACCAACACTGGAGGAGACCAACCATAGATATAACACTGGAGGAGACCAACCATAGATATAACACTGGAGGAGACCAACCATATATATAACACTGGAGGAGACCAACCATATATATAACACTGGAGGAGACCAACCATAGATATAACACTGGAAGAGACCAACCATAGATATAACACTGGAGGAGACCAACCATAGATATAACACTGGAGGAGACCAACCATAGATATAACACTGGAGGAGACCAACCATATATATAACACTGGAGGAGACCAACCATAGATATAACACTGGAGGAGACCAACCATAGATATAACACTGGAGGAGACCAACCATAGATATAACACTGGAGGAGACCAACACTGGAGGAGACTGACACTGGAGGAGACCAACCATAGATATAACACTGGAGGAGACCAACCATAGATATAACACTGGAGGAGACCAACACTGGAGGACACTAACCATAGATATAACAGTGGAGGAGACTAAACATAGATATAACACTGGAGGAGACCAACCATAGATATAACACTGGAGGAGACTAACCATAGATATAACACTGGAGGAGAACAACACTGGAGGAGACTAACCATAGATATAACACTGGAGGAGACTAACCATAGATATAACACTGGAGGAGACTAACCATAGATACAACACTGGAGGAGACTAACCATAGATATAACACTGGAGGAGACTAACCATAGATATAACACTGGAGGAGACAAACCATAGATATAACACTGGAGGAGACCAACCATAGATATAACACAGGAGGAGACCAACCATAGATATAACACTGGAGGAGACCAACCATAGATATAACACTGGAGGAGACCAACACTGGAGGAGACCAACCACAGATATAACACTGGAGGAGGCCAACCATAGATATAACACTGGAGGAGACCAACCATATATATAACACTGGAGGAGACCAACAATAGATATAACACTGGAGGAGACCAACACTGGAGGAGCCTAACCATAGATATAACACTGGAGGAGACCAACCATAGATATAACACTGGAGGAGACCAACCATAGATATAACACTGGAGGAGACCAACACTGGAGGAGACTAACACTGGAGGAGCCCAACCATAGATATAACACTGGAGGAGACCAACACTGGAGGAGACCAACCATAGATATAACACTGGAGGAGACCAACCATAGATATAACACTGGAGGAGACCAACCATAGATATAACACTGGAGGAGACCAACACTGGAGGAGCCTAACCATAGATATAACACTGGAGGAGACCAACCATAGATATAACACTGGAGGAGACCAACCATAGATATAACACTGGAGGAGACTAACCATAGATATAACACTGGAGGAGAACAACACTGGAGGAGACTAACCATAGATATAACACTGGAGGAGACTAACCATAGATATAACACTGGAGGAGACTAACCATAGATATAACACTGGAGGAGACTAACCATAGATATAACACTGGAGGAGACCAACCATAGATATAACACTGGAGGAGACAAACCATAGATATAACACTGGAGGAGACCAACCATAGATATAACACAGGAGGAGACCAACCATAGATATAACACTGGAGGAGACCAACCATAGATATAACACTGGAGGAGACCAACACTGGAGGAGACCAACCATAGATATAACACTGGAGGAGACCAACCATAGATATAACACTGGAGGAGACAAACCATAGATATAACACTGGAGGAGACCAACCACAGATATAACACTGGAGGAGACCAACACTGGAGGAGACCAACCATAGATATAACACTGGAGGAGACCAACCATAGATATAACACTGGAGGAGACAAACCATAGATATAACACTGGAGGAGACCAACCATAGATATAACACAGGAGGAGACCAACCATAGATATAACACTGGAGGAGACCAACCATAGATATAACACTGGAGGAGACCAACACTGGAGGAGACCAACCATAGATATAACACTGGAGGAGACCAACCATAGATATAACACTGGAGGAGGCCAACCATAGATATAACACTGGAGGAGACCAACCATATATATAACACTGGAGGAGACCAACCATAGATATAACACTGGAGGAGACCAACACTGGAGGAGCCTAACCATAGATATAACACTGGAGGAGACCAACCATAGATATAACACTGGAGGAGAGCAACCATAGATATAACACTGGAGGAGACCAACACTGGAGGAGACTAACACTGGAGGAGACCAACACTGGAGGAGACCAACCATAGATATAACACTGGAGGAGACCAACCATAGATATAACACTGGAGGAGACCAACCATATATATAACACTGGAGGAGACCAACCATATATATAACACTGGAGGAGACCAACCATAGATATAACACTGGAAGAGACCAACCATAGATATAACACTGGAGGAGACCAACCATAGATATAACACTGGAGGAGACCAACCATAGATATAACACTGGAGGAGACCAACCATATATATAACACTGGAGGAGACCAACCATAGATATAACACTGGAGGAGACCAACCATAGATATAACACTGGAGGAGACCAACCATAGATATAACACTGGAGGAGACCAACACTGGAGGAGACTGACACTGGAGGAGACCAACCATAGATATAACACTGGAGGAGACCAACCATAGATATAACACTGGAGGAGACCAACACTGGAGGACACTAACCATAGATATAACAGTGGAGGAGACTAAACATAGATATAACACTGGAGGAGACCAACCATAGATATAACACTGGAGGAGACTAACCATAGATATAACACTGGAGGAGAACAACACTGGAGGAGACTAACCATAGATATAACACTGGAGGAGACTAACCATAGATATAACACTGGAGGAGACTAACCATAGATACAACACTGGAGGAGACTAACCATAGATATAACACTGGAGGAGACTAACCATAGATATAACACTGGAGGAGACAAACCATAGATATAACACTGGAGGAGACCAACCATAGATATAACACAGGAGGAGACCAACCATAGATATAACACTGGAGGAGACCAACCATAGATATAACACTGGAGGAGACCAACACTGGAGGAGACCAACCACAGATATAACACTGGAGGAGGCCAACCATAGATATAACACTGGAGGAGACCAACCATATATATAACACTGGAGGAGACCAACAATAGATATAACACTGGAGGAGACCAACACTGGAGGAGCCTAACCATAGATATAACACTGGAGGAGACCAACCATAGATATAACACTGGAGGAGACCAACCATAGATATAACACTGGAGGAGACCAACACTGGAGGAGACTAACACTGGAGGAGCCCAACCATAGATATAACACTGGAGGAGACCAACACTGGAGGAGACCAACCATAGATATAACACTGGAGGAGACCAACCATAGATATAACACTGGAGGAGACCAACCATAGATATAACACTGGAGGAGACCAACACTGGAGGAGCCTAACCATAGATATAACACTGGAGGAGACCAACCATAGATATAACACTGGAGGAGACCAACCATAGATATAACACTGGAGGAGACTAACCATAGATATAACACTGGAGGAGAACAACACTGGAGGAGACTAACCATAGATATAACACTGGAGGAGACTAACCATAGATATAACACTGGAGGAGACTAACCATAGATATAACACTGGAGGAGACTAACCATAGATATAACACTGGAGGAGACCAACCATAGATATAACACTGGAGGAGACAAACCATAGATATAACACTGGAGGAGACCAACCATAGATATAACACAGGAGGAGACCAACCATAGATATAACACTGGAGGAGACCAACCATAGATATAACACTGGAGGAGACCAACACTGGAGGAGACCAACCATAGATATAACACTGGAGGAGACCACCCATAGATATAACACTGGAGGAGGCCAACCATAGATATAACACTGGAGGAGACCAACCATATATATAACACTGGAGGAGACCAACCATAGATATAACACTGGAGGAGACCAACACTGGAGGAGCCTAACCATAGATATAACACTGGAGGAGACCAACCATAGATATAACACTGGAGGAGACCAACCATAGATATAACACTGGAGGAGACCAACCATAGATATAACACTGGAGGAGACTAACCATAGATATAACACTGGAGGAGAACAACACTGGAGGAGACTAACCATAAATATAACACTGGAGGAGACCAACCATAGATATAACACTGGAGGAGACTAACCATAGATATAACACTGGAGGAGACTAACCATAGATATAACACTGGAGGAGACTAACCATAGATATAACACTGGAGGAGACAAACCATAGATATAACACTGGAGGAGACCAACCATAGATATAACACAGGAGGAGACCAACCATAGATATAACACTGGAGGAGACCAACCATAGATATAACACTGGAGGAGACCAACACTGGAGGAGACCAACCATAGATATAACACTGGAGGAGACCAACCATAGATATAACACTGGAGGAGGCCAACCATAGATATAACACTGGAGGAGACCAACCATATATATAACACTGGAGGAGACCAACCATAGATATAACACTGGAGGAGACCAACACTGGAGGAGCCTAACCATAGATATAACACTGGAGGAGACCAACCATAGACATAACACTGGAGGAGACCAACCATAGATATAACACTGGAGGAGACCAACACTGGAGGAGACTAACACTGGAGGAGACCAACCATAGATATAACACTGGAGGAGACCAACACTGGAGGAGACCAACCATAGATATAACACTGGAGGAGACCAACCATAGATATAACACTGGAGGAGACCAACCATATATATAACACTGGAGGAGACCAACCATATATATAACACTGGAGGAGACCAACCATAGATATAACACTGGAGGAGACCAACACTGGAGGAGACCAACCATAGATATAACACTGGAGGAGACCAACCATAGATATAACACTGGAGGAGAACAACACTGGAGGAGACTAACCATAGATATAACACTGGAGGAGACTAACCATATATATAACACTGGAGGAGACTAACCATAGATACAACACTGGAGGAGACTAACCATAGATATAACACTGGAGGAGACTAACCATAGATATAACACTGGAGGAGACCAACACTGGAGGAGACCAACCATAGATATAACACTGGAGGAGACTAACCATAGATATAACACTGGAGGAGAACAACACTGGAGGAGACTAACCATAGATATAACACTGGAGGAGACTAACCATATATATAACACTGGAGGAGACTAACCATAGATACAACACTGGAGGAGACTAACCATAGATATAACACTGGAGGAGACTAACCATAGATATAACACTGGAGGAGACAAACCATAGATATAACACTGGAGGAGACCAACCATAGATATAACACAGGAGGAGACCAACCATAGATATAACACTGGAGGAGACCAACCATAGATATAACACTGGAGGAGACCAACCATATATATAACACTGGAGGAGACCAACCATAGATATAACACTGGAGGAGACCAACACTGGAGGAGACCAACCACAGATATAACACTGGAGGAGGCCAACCATAGATATAACACTGGAGGAGACCAACCATATATATAACACTGGAGGAGACCAACCATAGATATAACACTGGAGGAGACCAACACTGGAGGAGCCTAACCATAGATATAACACTGGAGGAGACCAACCATAGATATAACACTGGAGGAGACCAACCATAGATATAACACTGGAGGAGACCAACACTGGAGGAGACTAACACTGGAGGAGACCAACCATAGATATAACACTGGAGGAGACCAACACTGGAGGAGACCAACCATAGATATAACACTGGAGGAGACCAACCATAGATATAACACTGGAGGACACCAACCATAGATATAACACTGGAGGAGACCAACCATATATATAACACTGGAGGAGACCAACCATAGATATAACACTGGAGGAGACCAACACTGGAGGAGACCAACCATAGATATAACACTGGAGGAGACCAACCATAGATATAACACTGGAGGAGACTAACCATAGATATAACACTGGAGGAGAACAACACTGGAGGAGACTAACCATAGATATAACACTGGAGGAGACTAACCATAGATATAACACTGGAGGAGACTAACCATAGATATAACACTGGAGGAGACTAACCATAGATATAACACTGGAGGAGACCAACCATAGATATAACACTGGAGGAGACAAACCATAGATATAACACTGGAGGAGACCAACCATAGATATAACACAGGAGGAGACCAACCATAGATATAACACTGGAGGAGACCAACCATAGATATAACACTGGAGGAGACCAACACTGGAGGAGACCAACCATAGATATAACACTGGAGGAGACCACCCATAGATATAACACTGGAGGAGGCCAACCATAGATATAACACTGGAGGAGACCAACCATATATATAACACTGGAGGAGACCAACCATAGATATAACACTGGAGGAGACCAACACTGGAGGAGCCTAACCATAGATATAACACTGGAGGAGACCAACCATAGATATAACACTGGAGGAGACCAACCATAGATATAACACTGGAGGAGACCAACCATAGATATAACACTGGAGGAGACTAACCATAGATATAACACTGGAGGAAAACAACACTGGAGGAGACTAACCATAGATATAACACTGGAGGAGACTAACCATAGATATAACACTGGAGGAGACTAACCATAGATATAACACTGGAGGAGACTAACCATAGATATAACACTGGAGGAGACTAACCATAGATATAACACTGGAGGAGACAAACCATAGATATAACACTGGAGGAGACCAACCATAGATATAACACAGGAGGAGACCAACCATAGATATAACACTGGAGGAGACCAACCATAGATATAACACTGGAGGAGACCAACACTGGAGGAGACCAACCATAGATATAACACTGGAGGAGACCAACCATAGATATAACACTGGCGGAGGCCAACCATAGATATAACACTGGAGGAGACCAACCATATATATAACACTGGAGGAGACCAACCATAGATATAACACTGGAGGAGACCAACACTGGAGGAGCCTAACCATAGATATAACACTGGAGGAGACCAACCATAGACATAACACTGGAGGAGACCAACCATAGATATAACACTGGAGGAGACCAACACTGGAGGAGACTAACACTGGAGGAGACCAACCATAGATATAACACTGGAGGAGACCAACACTGGAGGAGACCAACCATAGATATAACACTGGAGGAGACCAACCATAGATATAACACTGGAGGAGACCAACCATATATATAACACTGGAGGAGACCAACCATATATATAACACTGGAGGAGACCAACCATAGATATAACACTGGAGGAGACCAACACTGGAGGAGACCAACCATAGATATAACACTGGAGGAGACCAACCATAGATATAACACTGGAGGAGACCAACCATAGATATAACACTGGAGGAGACCAACCATATATATAACACTGGAGGAGACCAACCATAGATATAACACTGGAGGAGACCAACCATAGATATAACACTGGAGGAGACCAACCATAGATATAACACTGGAGGAGACCAACACTGGAGGAGACTGACACTGGAGGAGACAAACCATAGATATAACACTGGAGGAGACCAACCATAGATATAACACTTGAGGAGACCAACACTGGAGGAGCCCAACCATAGATATAACACTGAAGGAGACCAACCATAGATATAACACTGGAGGAGACCAACCATAGATATAACACTGGAGGAGACCAACCATAGATATAACACTGGAGGAGACCAACCATAGATATAACACTGGAGGAGACCAACCATAGATATAACACTGGAGGAGACTAACCATAGATATAACACTGGAGGAGACCAACCATAGATATAACACTGGAGGAGACTAACCATAGATATAACACTGGAGGAGAACAACACTGGAGGAGACTAACCATAGATATAACACTGGAGGAGACTAACCATAGATATAACACTGGAGGAGACTAACCATAGATATAACACTGGAGGAGACTAACCATAGATATAACACTGGAGGAGACTAACCATAGATATAACACTGGAGGAGAACAACACTGGAGGAGACTAACCATAGATATAACACTGGAGGAGACTAACCATAGATATAACACTGGAGGAGACCAACCATAGATATAACACTGGAGGAGACTAACCATAGATATAACACTGGAGGAGCCCAACCATAGATATAACACTGGAGGAGACCAACACTGGAGGAGACCAACCATAGATATAACACTGGAGGAGACCAACCATAGATATAACACTGGAGGAGAACAACACTGGAGGAGACTAACCATAGATATAACACTGGAGGAGACCAACCATAGATATAACACTGGAGGAGACCAACCATAGATATAACACTGGAGGAGACTAACCATAGATATAATGCAGGAGGAGACTAACCATAGATATAACACTGGAGGAGACCAACCATAGATATAACACTGGAGGAGACCAACCATAGATATAACACTGGAGGAGACCAACACTGGAGGAGACCAACCATAGATATAACACTGGAGGAGACCAACACTGGAGGAGGCCAACCATAGATATAACACTGGAGGAGACCAACCATAGATATAACACTGGAGGAGCCCAACCATAGATATAACACTGGAGGAGACCAACCATAGATATAACACTGGAGGAGACCAACACTGGAGGAGACTAACCATAGATATAACACTGGAGGAGACCAACCATAGATATAACACTGGAGGAGACCAACACTGGAGGAGACCAACCATAGATATAACAATGGAGGAGACCAACACGGGAGGAGACTGACACTGGAGGAGACAAACCATAGATATAACACTGGAGGAGACCAACCATAGATATAACACTGGAGGAGACCAACACTGGAGGAGACCAACACTGGAGGAGACCAACCATATATATAACACTGGAGGAGAGAAACACTGGAGGAGACTAACCATAGATATAACACTGGAGAGACCAACACTGGAGTAGACCAACCATAGATATAACACTGGAGGAGACCAATACTGGAGGAGACTAACCATAGATATAACACTGGAGGAGCCCAACACTGGAGGAGACTGACACTGGAGGAGACTAACACTGGAGGAGACAAACCATAGATATAACACTGGAGGAGACCAACACTGGAGGAGACCAACCATATATATAACACTGGAGGAGACCAACACTGGAGGAGACTGACACTGGAGGAGACAAACCATAGATATAACACTGGAGGAGACCAACACTGGAGGAGACCAACCATATATATAACACTGGAGGAGACAAACACTGGAGGAGACTAACCATAGATATAACACTGGAGGAGACCAACACTGGAGGAGCCCAACCATAGATATAACACTGGAGGAGACCAACCATAGATATAACACTGGAGGAGACCAACCATAGATATAACACTGGAGGAGACTAACCATAGATATAACACTGGAGGAGACCTACCATAGATATAACACTGGAGGAGACAAACACTGGAGGAGACCAACCATAGATATAACACTGGAGGAGACCAACCATAGATATAACACTGGAGGAGACTAACCATAGATATAACACTGGAGGAGACCAACCATAGATATAACACTGGAGGAGAACAACACTGGAGGAGACCAACACTGGAGGAGACCAACCATAGATATAACACTGGAGGAGACCAACACTGGAGGAGACCAACCATAGATATAACACCGGAGGAGACCAACACTGGAGGAGCCCAACCATAGATGTAACACTGGAGGAGACCAACACTGGAGGAGACCAACCATATATATAACACTGGAGGAGAACAACACTGGAGGAGACCAACCATAGATATAACACTGGAGGAGACCAACACTGGAGGAGACGAACCATAGATGTAACACTGGAGGAGAACAACACTGGAGGAGACCAACACTGGAGGAGACCAATCATAGATATAACACTGGAGGAGACCAAACATAGATATAACACTGGAGGAGACCAACCATAGATATAACACTGGAGGAGACCAACACTGGAGGAGGCCAACACTGGAGGAGACCAAACACAGATATAACACTGGAGGAGACCAATACTAGAGGAGCCCAATACTGGAGGAGACCAACCATAGATGTAACACTGGAGGAGAACAACACTGGAGGAGACCAACACTGGAGGAGACCAACCATAGATATAACACTGGAGGAGACAAACCATAGATATAACACTGGAGGAGACCAACACTGGAGGAGACCAACCATAGATATAACACTGGAGGAGACCAACCATAGATATAACACTGGAGGAGACAAAACATAGATATAACACTGGAGGAGACCAACCATAGATATAACACTGGAGGAGACCAACACTGGAGGAGACTAGCCATAGATATAACACTGGAGGAGACCAACACTGGAGGAGACCAACCATAGATATAACACTGGAGGAGACCAACACTGGAGGAGGCCAACCATAGATATAACACTGTAGGAGCCCAACCATTGATATACCACTGGAGGAGACCAACACTGGAGGAGACCAACACTGGAGGAGACCAAACACAGATATAACACTGGAGGAGACCAACCATAGATATAACACTGGAGGAGAACAACACTGGAGGAGACCAATCATAGATATAACACTGGAGGAGACCAAACATAGATATAACACTGGAGGAGACCAACCATAGATATAACACTGGAGGAGACCAACACTGGAGGAGACCAAACACAGATATAACACTGGAGGAGACCAATCATAGATATAACACTGGAGGAGACCAAACATAGATATAACACTGGAGGAGACCAACCATAGATTTAACACTGGAGGAGACCAACACTGGAGGAGGCCAACACTGGAGGAGACCAAACACAGATATAACACTGGAGGAGACCAATACTAAAGGAGCCCAACACTGGAGGAGACCAACCATAGATGTAACACTGGAGGAGAACAACACTGGAGGAGACCAACACTGGAGGAGGACAACCATAGATATAACACTGGAGGAGACCAACCATAGATATAACACTGGAGGAGACCAACACTGGAGGAGACCAACCATAGATATAACACTGGAGGAGACCAACCATAGATATAACACTGGAGGAGACAAACCATAGATATAACACCGGAGGAGACTAACCATAGATATAACACTGGAGGAGACCAACACTGGAGGAGACCAACACTGGATGAGACTAACCATATATATAACACTGGAGGAGACCAACACTGGAGGAGACCAACCATAGATATAACACTGGAGGAGACCAACACTGGAGGAGACCAACCATAGATATAACACTGTAGGAGCCCAACCATTGATATAACACTGGAGGAGACCAACACTGGAGGAGACCAACCATAGATATAACACTTGAGGAGACCAACACTGGAGGAGACCAACCATAGATATTACACTGGAGGAGAACCAACCATACATATAACACTGGAGGAGACTAACCATAGATATAACACTGGAGAAGACCAACAATAGATATAACACTGGAGGAGACCAACCAACGATATAACACTGGAGGAGACCAAACATAGATATAACACTGGAGGAGACCAACCATAGATATAACACTGGAGGAGACCAACACTGGAAGAGACCAATCATATATATAACACTGGAGGAGACCAATCATAGATATAACACTGGAGGAGACCAACCATAGATATAACACTGGAGGAGTCCAACACTGGAGGAGACCACCCATAGATATAACACTGGAGGAGAACAACACTGGAGGAGACCAACACTGGAGGAGACCAACACTGGAGGAGACCAACCATAGATATAACACTGGAGGAGACCAACCATATATATAACACTGGAGGAGACCAACACTGGAGGAGACCAACCATAGATATAACACTGGAGGAGACCAACACTGGAGGAGACCAACCATAGATATAACACTGGAGAGACCAACACTGGAGTAGACCAACCTTAGATATAACACTGGAGGAGACCAATACTGGAGGAGACCAACCATAGATATAACACTGGAGGAGACCAACCATAGATATAACACTGGAGGAGCCCAACCATAGATATAACACTGGAGGAGACCAACCATAGATATAACACTGGAGGAGACCAACACTGGAGGAGACCAACCATAGATATAACACTGGAGGAAACCAACACTGGAGGAGACCAACACTAGAGGAGACCAACACTGGAGGAGACCAACACTGGAGGGGACCAACCATAGATATAACACTGGAGGAGACCAACCATAGATATAATACTGGTGGAGACCAACACTGGAGGAGACCAACCATAGATATAACACTGGAAGAGACCAACCATAGATATAACCCTGGAGGAGACCAACACTGGAGGAGACCAACCATAGATATAACACTTGAGGAGGCCAACCATAGATATAACACTGGAGGAGACAAACCATAGATATAACACTGGAGGAGACCAACCATAGATATAACACTGGAGGAGACCAACCATAGATATAACACTGGAGGAGACCAACCATAGATATAACACTGGAGGATACCAACCATAGATACAACACTGGAGGAGGCCAACCATAGATATAACGCAGGAGGAGACTAACCATAGATATAACACTGGAGGAGACCAACACTGAAGGAGACTAACACTGGAGGAGACTAACCATAGATATAACACTGGAGGAGACCAACCATAGATATAACAATGGAGGAGACCAACCATAGATATAACACTGGAGGAGACCAACACTGGAGGAGACCAACCAAAGATATAACAATGGAGGAGACCAACCATAGATATAACACTGGAGGAGACCAACCATAGATATAACACTGGAGGAGACCAACACTGGAGGAGACCAACCATAGATATAACAATGGAGGAGACCAACCATAGATATAACACTGGAGGAGACCAACACTGGAGGAGACCAACCATAGATATAACAATGGAGGAGACCAACCATAGATATAACACTGGAGGAGACCAACACTGGAGGAGACCAACCATAGATATAACACTGGAGGAGACCAACCATAGATATAACACTGGAGGAGACCAACACTGGAGGAGACCAACCATAGATATAACACTGGAGGAGACCAACCATAGATATAACACTGGAGGAGGCCAACCATAGATATAACACTGGAGGAGACCAACCATATATATAACACTGGAGGAGACCAACCATAGATATAACACTGGAGGAGACTAACACTGGAGGAGACCAACACTGGAGGAGACCAACACTGGAGGAGACCAACACTGGAGGAGACCAACCATAGATATAACACTGGAGGACCCCAACCATAGATATAACACTGGAGGAGACCAACCATAGATATAACACTGGAGGAGACCAACCATAGATATAACACTGGAGGAGACCAACCATAGATATAACACTGGAGGAGCCCAACCATAGATATAACACTGGAGGAGCCCAACCATAGATATAACACTGGAAGAGACCAACCATAGATATAACACTGGAGGAGACCAACCATAGATATAACACTGGAGGAGACCAACCATAGATATAACACTGGAGGAGACAAACACTGTAGGAGACCAACCATAGATATAACACTGGAGGAGACCAACCATAGATATAACACTGGAGGAGACCAACCATAGATATAACACTGGAGGAGACCAACCATATATATAACACTGGAGGAGACCAACACTGGAGGAGACCAACACTGGAGGAGACTAACACTGGAGGAGACTAACACTGGAGGAGACTAACACTGGAGGAGACTAACACTGGAGGAGACCAACCATAGATATAACACTGGAGGAGACTAACACTGGAGGAGACTAACACTGGAGGAGACTAACACTGGAGGAGACCAACCATAGATATAACACTGGAGGAGACCAACCATAGATATAACACTGGAGGAGACTAACCATAGATATAACACTGGAGGAGACCAACCATAGTTATAACACTGGAGGAGAACAACACTGGAGGAGACCAACACTGGAGGAGACCAAACACAGATATAACACTGGAGGAGACCAACCATAGATATAACACTGGAGGAGAACAACACTGGAGGAGACCAATCATAGATATAACACTGGAGGAGACCAAACATAGATATAACACTGGAGGAGACCAACCATAGATATAACACTGGAGGAGACCAACACTGGAGGAGACCAAACACAGATATAACACTGGAGGAGACCAATCATAGATATAACACTGGAGGAGACCAAACATAGATATAACACTGGAGGAGACCAACCATAGATTTAACACTGGAGGAGACCAACACTGGAGGAGGCCAACACTGGAGGAGACCAAACACAGATATAACACTGGAGGAGACCAATACTAGAGGAGCCCAACACTGGAGGAGACCAACCATAGATGTAACACTGGAGGAGAACAACACTGGAGGAGACCAACACTGGAGGAGGACAACCATAGATATAACACTGGAGGAGACCAACCATAGATATAACACTGGAGGAGACCAACACTGGAGGAGACCAACCATAGATATAACACTGGAGGAGACCAACCATAGATATAACACTGGAGGAGACAAACCATAGATATAACACCGGAGGAGACTAACCATAGATATAACACTGGAGGAGACCAACACTGGAGGAGACCAACACTGGATGAGACAAACCATATATATAACACTGGAGGAGACCAACACTGGAGGAGACCAACCATAGATATAACACTGGAGGAGACCAACACTGGAGGAGACCAACCATAGATATAACACTGTAGGAGCCCAACCATTGATATAACACTGGAGGAGACCAACACTGGAGGAGACCAACCATAGATATTACACTGGAGGAGAACCAACCATACATATAACACTGGAGGAGACTAACCATAGATATAACACTGGAGAAGACCAACAATAGATATAACACTGGAGGAGACCAACCAACAATATAACACTGGAGGAGACCAAACATAGATATAACACTGGAGGAGACCAACCATAGATATAACACTGGAGGAGACCAACACTGGAAGAGACCAATCATATATATAACACTGGAGGAGACCAATCATAGATATAACACTGGAGGAGACCAACCATAGATATAACACTGGAGGAGCCCAACCATAGATATAACACTGGAGGAGACCAACCATAGATATAACACTGGAGGAGACCAACACTGGAGGAGACCAACCATAGATATAACACTGGAGGAAACCAACACTGGAGGAGACCAACACTGGAGGAGACCAACACTGGAGGAGACCAACACTGGAGGGGACCAACCATAGATATAACACTGGAGGAGACCAACCATAGATATAACACTGGTGGAGACCAACACTGGAGGAGACCAACCATAGATATAACACTGGAAGAGACCAACCATAGATATAACCCTGGAGGAGACCAACACTGGAGGAGACCAACCATAGATATAACACTTGAGGAGGCCAACCATAGATATAACACTGGAGGAGACAAACCATAGATATAACACTGGAGGAGACCAACCATAGATATAACACTGGAGGAGACCAACCATAGATATAACACTGGAGGAGACCAACCATAGATATAACACTGGAGGATACCAACCATAGATACAACACTGGAGGAGGCCAACCATAGATATAACGCAGGAGGAGACTAACCATAGATATAACACTGGAGGAGACCAACACTGAAGGAGACTAACACTGGAGGAGACTAACCATAGATATAACACTGGAGGAGACCAACCATAGATATAACAATGGAGGAGACCAACCATAGATATAACACTGGAGGAGACCAACACTGGAGGAGACCAACCATAGATATAACAATGGAGGAGACCAACCATAGATATAACACTGGAGGAGACCAACCATAGATATAACACTGGAGGAGACCAACACTGGAGGAGACCAACCATAGATATAACAATGGAGGAGACCAACCATAGATATAACACTGGAGGAGACCAACACTGGAGGAGACCAACCATAGATATAACAATGGAGGAGACCAACCATAGATATAACACTGGAGGAGACCAACACTGGAGGAGACCAACCATAGATATAACACTGGAGGAGACAAACCATAGATATAACACTGGAGGAGACCAACCATAGATATAACACTGGAGGAGACCAACCATAGATATAACACTGGAGGAGACCAACCATAGATATAACACTGGAGGATACCAACCATAGATACAACACTGGAGGAGGCCAACCATAGATATAACGCAGGAGGAGACTAACCATAGATATAACACTGGAGGAGACCAACACTGAAGGAGACTAACACTGGAGGAGACTAACCATAGATATAACACTGGAGGAGACCAACCATAGATATAACAATGGAGGAGACCAACCATAGATATAACACTGGAGGAGAGACCAACACAACACTGGAGGACCAACCATAGATATAACACTGGAGGAGACAAACATAGATATAACACTAGATATGGAGGAGACCAACCATAGATATAACACTGGAGGATACCAACCATAGATACAACACTGGAGGAGGCCAACCATAGATATAACGCAGGAGGAGACTAACCATAGATATAACACTGGAGGAGACCAACACTGAAGGAGACTAACACTGGAGGAGACTAACCATAGATATAACACTGGAGGAGACCAACCATAGATATAACAATGGAGGAGACCAACCATAGATATAACACTGGAGGACACTGGAGGAGACCAACCATAGATATAACAATGGAGGAGACCAACCATAGATATAACACTGGAGGAGACCAACCATAGATATAACACTGGAGGAGACCAACACTGGAGGAGACCAACCATAGATATAACAATGGAGGAGACCAACCATAGATATAACACTGGAGGAGACCAACACTGGAGGAGACCAACCATAGATATAACAATGGAGGAGACCAACCATAGATATAACACTGGAGGAGACCAACACTGGAGGAGACCAACCATATATATAACACTGGAGGAGACCAACCATAGATATAACACTGGAGGAGACCAACACTGGAGGAGACCAACCATAGATATAACACTGGAGGAGACCAACCATAGATATAACACTGGAGGAGGCCAACCATAGATATAACACTGGAGGAGACCAACCATATATATAACACTGGAGGAGACCAACCATAGATATAACACTGGAGGAGACTAACACTGGAGGAGACCAACACTGGAGGAGACCAACACTGGAGGAGACCAACACTGGAGGAGACCAACCATAGATATAACACTGGAGGACCCCAACCATAGATATAACACTGGAGGAGACCAACCATAGATATAACACTGGAGGAGACCAACCATAGATATAACACTGGAGGAGACCAACCATAGATATAACACTGGAGGAGCCCAACCATAGATATAACACTGGAGGAGCCCAACCATAGATATAACACTGGAGGAGACCAACCATAGATATAACACTGGAGGAGACCAACCATAGATATAACACTGGAGGAGACCAACCATAGATATAACACTGGAGGAGACAAACACTGTAGGAGACCAACCATAGATATAACACTGGAGGAGACCAACCATAGATATAACACTGGAGGAGACCAACCATAGATATAACACTGGAGGAGACCAACCATATATATAACACTGGAGGAGACCAACACTGGAGGAGACCAACACTGGAGGAGACTAACACTGGAGGAGACTAACACTGGAGGAGACTAACACTGGAGGAGACTAACACTGGAGGAGACTAACACTGGAGGAGACCAACCATAGATATAACACTGGAGGAGACTAACACTGGAGGAGACTAACACTGGAGGAGACTAACACTGGAGGAGACCAACCATAGATATAACACTGGAGGAGACCAACCATAGATATAACACTGGAGGAGACTAACCATAGATATAACACTGGAGGAGACCAACCATAGTTATAACACTGGAGGAGAACAACACTGGAGGAGACCAACACTGGAGGAGACCAACCATAGATATAACACTGGAGGAGTCCAACACTGGAGGAGACCAACCATAGATATAACACTGGAGGAGACCAACACTGGAGGAGCCCAACCATAGATGTAACACTGGAGGAGACCAACACTGGAGGAGACCAACCATAGATATAACACTGGAGGAGAACAACACTGGAGGAGACCAACCATAGATATAACACTGGAGGAGACCAACACTGGAGGAGACCAACCATAGATGTAACACTGGAGGAGAACAACACTGGAGGAGACCAACACTGGAGGAGACCAATCATAGATATAACACTGGAGGAGACCAAACATAGATATAACACTGGAGGAGACCAACCATAGATATAACACTGGAGGAGACCAACACTGGAGGAGGCCAACACTGGAGGAGACCAAACACAGATATAACACTGGAGGAGACCAATACTAGAGGAGCCCAACACTGGAGGAGACCAACCATAGATGTAACACTGGAGGAGAACAACACTGGAGGAGACCAACACTGGAGGAGGACAACCATAGATATAACACTGGAGGAGACCAACCATAGATATAACACTGGAGGAGACCAACACTGGAGGAGACCAACCATAGATATAACACTGGAGGAGACCAACCATAGATATAACACTGGAGGAGACAAACCATAGATATAACACCGGAGGAGACTAACCATAGATATAACACTGGAGGAGACCAACACTGGAGGAGACCAACACTGGATGAGACTAACCATATATATAACACTGGAGGAGACCAACACTGGAGGAGACCAACCATAGATATAACACTGGAGGAGACCAACACTGGAGGAGACCAACCATAGATATAACACTGTAGGAGCCCAACCATTGATATAACACTGGAGGAGACCAACACTGGAGGAGACCAACCATAGATATAACACTTGAGGAGACCAACACTGGAGGAGACCAACCATAGATATTACACTGGAGGAGAACCAACCATACATATAACACTGGAGGAGACTAACCATAGATATAACACTGGAGAAGACCAACAATAGATATAACACTGGAGGAGACCAACCAACGATATAACACTGGAGGAGACCAAACATAGATATAACACTGGAGGAGACCAACCATAGATATAACACTGGAGGAGACCAACACTGGAAGAGACCAATCATATATATAACACTGGAGGAGACCAATCATAGATATAACACTGGAGGAGACCAACCCATAGATATAACACTGGAGGAGACCAACACTGGAGGAGACCAACCATAGATATAACACTTGAGGAGACCAACACTGGAGGAGACCAACCATAGATATTACACTGGAGGAGAACCAACCATACATATAACACTGGAGGAGACTAACCATAGATATAACACTGGAGAAGACCAACAATAGATATAACACTGGAGGAGACCAACCAACGATATAACACTGGAGGAGACCAAACATAGATATAACACTGGAGGAGACCAACCATAGATATAACACTGGAGGAGACCAACACTGGAAGAGACCAATCATATATATAACACTGGAGGAGACCAATCATAGATATAACACTGGAGGAGACCAACCATAGATATAACACTGGAGGAGTCCAACACTGGAGGAGACCACCCATAGATATAACACTGGAGGAGAACAACACTGGAGGAGACCAACACTGGAGGAGACCAACACTGGAGGAGACCAACCATAGATATAACACTGGAGGAGACCAACCATATATATAACACTGGAGGAGACCAACACTGGAGGAGACCAACCATAGATATAACACTGGAGGAGACCAACACTGGAGGAGACCAACCATAGATATAACACTGGAGAGACCAACACTGGAGTAGACCAACCTTAGATATAACACTGGAGGAGACCAATACTGGAGGAGCCCAACCATAGATATAACACTGGAGGAGACCAACCATAGATATAACACTGGAGGAGACCAACACTGGAGGAGACCAACCATAGATATAACACTGGAGGAAACCAACACTGGAGGAGACCAACACTGGAGGAGACCAACACTGGAGGAGACCAACACTGGAGGGGACAAACCATAGATATAACACTGGAGGAGACCAACCATAGATATAACACTGGTGGAGACCAACACTGGAGGAGACCAACCATAGATATAACACTGGAAGAGACCAACCATAGATATAACCCTGGAGGAGACCAACACTGGAGGAGACCAACCATAGATATAACACTTGAGGAGGCCAACCATAGATATAACACTGGAGGAGACAAACCATAGATATAACACTGGAGGAGACCAACCATAGATATAACACTGGAGGAGACCAACCATAGATATAACACTGGAGGAGACCAACCATAGATATAACACTGGAGGATACCAACCATAGATACAACACTGGAGGAGACCAACCATAGATATAACGCAGGAGGAGACTAACCATAGATATAACACTGGAGGAGACCAACACTGAAGGAGACTAACACTGGAGGAGAATAACCATAGATATAACACTGGAGGAGACCAACCATAGATATAACAATGGAGGAGACCAACCATAGATATAACACTGGAGGAGACCAACACTGGAGGAGACCAACCATAGATATAACAATGGAGGAGACCAACCATAGATATAACACTGGAGGAGACCAACCATAGATATAACACTGGAGGAGACCAACACTGGAGGAGACCAACCATAGATATAACAATGGAGGAGACCAACCATAGATATAACACTGGAGGAGACCAACACTGGAGGAGACCAACCATAGATATAACACTGGAGGAGACCAACCATATATATAACACTGGAGGAGACCAACACTGGAGGAGACCAACCATAGATATAACACTGGAGGAGACCAACACTGGAGGAGACCAACCATAGATATAACACTGGAGAGACCAACACTGGAGTAGACCAACCTTAGATATAACACTGGAGGAGACCAATACTGGAGGAGCCCAACCATAGATATAACACTGGAGGAGACCAACCATAGATATAACACTGGAGGAGACCAACACTGGAGGAGACCAACCATAGATATAACACTGGAGGAAACCAACACTGGAGGAGACCAACACTGGAGGAGACCAACACTGGAGGAGACCAACACTGGAGGGGACAAACCATAGATATAACACTGGAGGAGACCAACCATAGATATAACACTGGTGGAGACCAACACTGGAGGAGACCAACCATAGATATAACACTGGAAGAGACCAACCATAGATATAACCCTGGAGGAGACCAACACTGGAGGAGACCAACCATAGATATAACACTTGAGGAGGCCAACCATAGATATAACACTGGAGGAGACAAACCATAGATATAACACTGGAGGAGACCAACCATAGATATAACACTGGAGGAGACCAACCATAGATATAACACTGGAGGAGACCAACCATAGATATAACACTGGAGGATACCAACCATAGATACAACACTGGAGGAGACCAACCATAGATATAACACTGGAGGAGACCAACCATAGATATAACACTGGAGGAGACCAACCATAGATATAACACTGGAGGATACCAACCATAGATACAACACTGGAGGAGACCAACCATAGATATAACGCAGGAGGAGACTAACCATAGATATAACGCAGGAGGAGACTAACCATAGATATAACACTGGAGGAGACCAACACTGAAGGAGACTAACACTGGAGGAGACTAACCATAGATATAACAATGGAGGAGACCAACCATAGATATAACACTGGAGGAGACCAACACTGGAGGAGACCAACCATAGATATAACAATGGAGGAGACCAACCATAGATATAACACTGGAGGAGACCAACCATAGATATAACACTGGAGGAGACCAACACTGGAGGAGACCAACCATAGATATAACAATGGAGGAGACCAACCATAGATATAACACTGGAGGAGACCAACACTGGAGGAGACCAACCATAGATATAACACTGGAGGAGACCAACCATAGATATAACACTGGAGGAGACCAACACTGGAGGAGACCAACCATAGATATAACACTGGAGGAGACCAACCATAGATATAACACTGGAGGAGGCCAACCATAGATATAACACTGGAGGAGACCAACCATATATATAACACTGGAGGAGACCAACCATAGATATAACACTGGAGGAGACTAACACTGGAGGAGACCAACACTGGAGGAGACCAACACTGGAGGAGACCAACACTGGAGGAGACCAACCATAGATATAACACTGGAGGAGCCCAACCATAGATATAACACTGGAGGAGACCAACCATAGATATAACACTGGAGGAGACCAACCATAGATATAACACTGGAGGAGACCAACCATAGATATAACACTGGAGGAGCCCAACCATAGATATAACACTGGAGGAGCCCAACCATAGATATAACACTGGAGGAGACCAACCATAGATATAACACTGGAGGAGACCAACCATTGATATAACACTGGAGGAGACCAACCATAGATATAACACTGGAGGAGACAAACACTGTAGGAGACCAACCATAGATATAACACTGGAGGAGACCAACCATAGATATAACACTGGAGGAGACCAACCATAGATATAACACTGGAGGAGACCAACCATATATATAACACTGGAGGAGACCAACACTGGAGGAGACCAACACTGGAGGAGACTAACACTGGAGGAGACTAACACTGGAGGAGACTAACACTGGAGGAGACCAACCATAGATATAACACTGGAGGAGACTAACACTGGAGGAGACTAACACTGGAGGAGACTAACACTGGAGGAGACCAACCATAGATATAACACTGGAGGAGAACAACCATAGATATAACACTGGAGGAGACTAACCATAGATATAACACTGGAGGAGACCAACCATAGTTATAACACTGGAGGAGAACAACACTGGAGGAGACCAACACTGGAGGAGACCAACCATAGATATAACACTGGAGGAGACCAACACTGGAGGAGACCAACCATAGATATAACACTGGAGGAGACCAACACTGGAGGAGCCCAACCATAGATGTAACACTGGAGGAGACCAACACTGGAGGAGACCAACCATAGATATAACACTGGAGGAGAACAACACTGGAGGAGACCAACCATAGATATAACACTGGAGGAGACCAACACTGGAGGAGACCAACCATAGATGTAACACTGGAGGAGAACAACACTGGAGGAGACCAACACTGGAGGAGACCAATCATAGATATAACACTGGAGGAGACCAAACATAGATATAACACTGGAGGAGACCAACCATAGATATAACACTGGAGGAGACCAACACTGGAGGAGGCCAACACTGGAGGAGACCAAACACAGATATAACACTGGAGGAGACCAATACTAGAGGAGCCCAATACTGTAGGAGACCAACCATAGATGTAACACTGGAGGAGAACAACACTGGAGGAGACCAACACTGGAGGAGACCAACCATAGATATAACACTGGAGGAGACCAACCATAGATATAACACTGGAGGAGACCAACCATAGATATAACACTGGAGGAGACCAACCATAGATATAACACTGGAGGAGACCAACCATAGATATAACACTGGAGGAGACCAACACTGGAGGAGACCAACCATAGATATAACACTGGAGGAGAACAACCATAGATATAACACTGGAGGAGACAAAACATAGATATAACACTGGAGGAGACCAACCATAGATATAACACTGGAGGAGACCAACACTGGAAGAGACCAATCATATATATAACACTGGAGGAGACCAATCATAGATATAACACTGGAGGAGACCAACCATAGATATAACACTGGAGGAGTCCAACACTGGAGGAGACCACCCATAGATATAACACTGGAGGAGAACAACACTGGAGGAGACCAACACTGGAGGAGACCAACACTGGAGGAGACCAACCATAGATATAACACTGGAGGAGACCAACCATATATATAACACTGGAGGAGACCAACACTGGAGGAGACCAACCATAGATATAACACTGGAGGAGACCAACACTGGAGGAGACCAACCATAGATATAACACTGGAGAGACCAACACTGGAGTAGACCAACCTTAGATATAACACTGGAGGAGACCAATACTGGAGGAGACCAACCATAGATATAACACTGGAGGAGACCAACCATAGATATAACACTGGAGGAGCCCAACCATAGATATAACACTGGAGGAGACCAACCATAGATATAACACTGGAGGAGACCAACACTGGAGGAGACCAACCATAGATATAACACTGGAGGAGACCAACCATAGATATAACACTGGAGGAGACCAACACTGGAGGGGACCAACCATAGATATAACACTGGAGGAGACCAACCATAGATATAACACTGGTGGAGACCAACACTGGAGGAGACCAACCATAGATATAACACTGGAAGAGACCAACCATAGATATAACCCTGGAGGAGACCAACACTGGAGGAGACCAACCATAGATATAACACTTGAGGAGGCCAACCATAGATATAACACTGGAGGAGACCAACCATAGATATAACACTGGAGGAGACCAACCATAGATATAACACTGGAGGAGACCAACCATAGATATAACACTGGAGGAGACCAACCATAGATATAACACTGGAGGATACCAACCATAGATACAACACTGGAGGAGACCAACCATAGATATAACGCAGGAGGAGACTAACCATAGATATAACACTGGAGGAGACCAACCATAGATATAACAATGGAGGAGACCAACCATAGATATAACACTGGAGGAGACCAACACTGGAGGAGACCAACCATAGATATAACAATGGAGGAGACCAACCATAGATATAACACTGGAGGAGACCAACCATAGATATAACACTGGAGGAGACCAACACTGGAGGAGACCAACCATAGATATAACAATGGAGGAGACCAACCATAGATATAACACTGGAGGAGACCAACACTGGAGGAGACCAACCATAGATATAACAATGGAGGAGACCAACCATAGATATAACACTGGAGGAGACCAACACTGGAGGAGACCAACCATAGATATAACACTGGAGGAGACCAACCATAGATATAACACTGGAGGAGACCAACACTGGAGGAGACCAACCATAGATATAACACTGGAGGAGACCAACCATAGATATAACACTGGAGGAGGCCAACCATAGATATAACACTGGAGGAGACCAACCATATATATAACACTGGAGGAGACCAACCATAGATATAACACTGGAGGAGACTAACACTGGAGGAGACCAACACTGGAGGAGACCAACACTGGAGGAGACCAACACTGGAGGAGACCAACCATAGATATAACACTGGAGGAGCCCAACCATAGATATAACACTGGAGGAGACCAACCATAGATATAACACTGGAGGAGACCAACCATAGATATAACACTGGAGGAGACCAACCATAGATATAACACTGGAGGAGCCCAACCATAGATATAACACTGGAGGAGCCCAACCATAGATATAACACTGGAGGAGACCAACCATAGATATAACACTGGAGGAGACCAACCATAGATATAACACTGGAGGAGACCAACCATAGATATAACACTGGAGGAGACAAACACTGTAGGAGACCAACCATAGATATAACACTGGAGGAGACCAACCATAGATATAACACTGGAGGAGACCAACCATAGATATAACACTGGAGGAGACCAACCATATATATAACACTGGAGGAGACCAACACTGGAGGAGACCAACACTGGAGGAGACTAACACTGGAGGAGACTAACACTGGAGGAGACTAACACTGGAGGAGACCAACCATAGATATAACACTGGAGGAGACTAACACTGGAGGAGACTAACACTGGAGGAGACTAACACTGGAGGAGACCAACCATAGATATAACACTGGAGGAGACCAACCATAGATATAACACTGGAGGAGACTAACCATAGATATAACACTGGAGGAGACCAACCATAGTTATAACACTGGAGGAGAACAACACTGGAGGAGACCAACACTGGAGGAGACCAACCATAGATATAACACTGGAGGAGACCAACACTGGAGGAGACCAACCATAGATATAACACTGGAGGAGACCAACACTGGAGGAGCCCAACCATAGATGTAACACTGGAGGAGACCAACACTGGAGGAGACCAACCATAGATATAACACTGGAGGAGAACAACACTGGAGGAGACCAACCATAGATATAACACTGGAGGAGACCAACACTGGAGGAGACCAACCATAGATGTAACACTGGAGGAGAACAACACTGGAGGAGACCAACACTGGAGGAGACCAATCATAGATATAACACTGGAGGAGACCAAACATAGATATAACACTGGAGGAGACCAACCATAGATATAACACTGGAGGAGACAACCACTGGAGGAGGCCAACACTGGAGGAGACCAAACACAGATATAACACTGGAGGAGACCAATACTAGAGGAGCCCAATACTGGAGGAGACCAACCATAGATGTAACACTGGAGGAGAACAACACTGGAGGAGACCAACACTGGAGGAGACCAACCATAGATATAACACTGGAGGAGACCAACCATAGATATAACACTGGAGGAGACCAACCATAGATATAACACTGGAGGAGACCAACCATAGATATAACACTGGAGGAGACCAACCATAGATATACACTGGAGGAGACCAACACTGGAGGAGACCAACCATAGATATAACACTGGAGGAGAACAACCATAGATATAACACTGGAGGAGACAAAACATAGATATAACACTGGAGGAGACCAACCATAGATATAACACTGGAGGAGACCAACACTGGAGGAGACTAGCCATAGATATAACACTGGAGGAGACCAACACTGGAGGAGACCAACCATAGATATAACACTGGAGGAGACCAACACTGTAGGAGCCCAACCATTGATATACCACTGGAGGAGACCAACACTGGAGGAGACCAACACTGGAGGAGACCAAACACAGATATAACACTGGAGGAGACCAACCATAGATATAACACTGGAGGAGAACAACACTGGAGGAGACCAATCATAGATATAACACTGGAGGAGACCAAACATAGATATAACACTGGAGGAGACCAACCATAGATATAACACTGGAGGAGACCAACACTGGAGGAGACCAAACACAGATATAACACTGGAGGAGACCAATCATAGATATAACACTGGAGGAGACCAAACATAGATATAACACTGGAGGAGACCAACCATAGATATAACACTGGAGGAGACCAACACTGGAGGAGGCCAACACTGGAGGAGACCAAACACAGATATAACACTGGAGGAGACCAATACTAGAGGAGCCCAACACTGGAGGAGACCAACCATAGATGTAACACTGGAGGAGAACAACACTGGAGGAGACCAACACTGGAGGAGGACAACCATAGATATAACACTGGAGGAGACCAACCATAGATATAACACTGGAGGAGACCAACACTGGAGGAGACCAACCATAGATATAACACTGGAGGAGACCAACCATAGATATAACACTGGAGGAGATAAACCATAGATATAACACCAGAGGAGACTAACCATAGATATAACACTGGAGGAGACCAACACTGGAGGAGACCAACCATAGATATAACACTGGAGGAGACCAACACTGGAGGAGACCAACCATAGATATAACACTGTAGGAGCCCAACCATTGATATAACACTGGAGGAGACCAACACTGGAGGAGACCAACCATAGATATAACACTTGAGGAGACCAACACTGGAGGAGACCAACCATAGATATTACACTGGAGGAGAACCAACCATACATATAACACTGGAGGAGACTAACCATAGATATAACACTGGAGGAGACCAACCATAGATATAACACTGGAGGAGACCAAACATAGATATAACACTGGAGGAGACCAACCATAGATATAACACTGGAGGAGACCAAACATAGATATAACACAGGAGGAGACCAACCATAGATATAACACTGGAGGAGACCAACACTGGAAGAGACCAATCATATATATAACACTGGAGGAGACCAATCATAGATATAACACTGGAGGAGACCAACCATAGATATAACACTGGAGGAGTCCAACACTGGAGGAGACCACCCATAGATATAACACTGGAGGAGAAAAACACTGGAGGAGACCAACACTGGAGGAGACCAACACTGGAGGAGACCAACCATAGATATAACACTGGAGGAGACCAACCATATATATAACACTGGAGGAGACCAACACTGGAGGAGACCAACCATAGATATAACACTGGAGGAGACCAACACTGGAGGAGACCAACCATAGATATAACACTGGAGAGACCAACACTGGAGTAGACCAACCTTAGATATAACACTGGAGGAGACCAATACTGGAGGAGACCAACCATAGATATAACACTGGAGGAGACCAACCATAGATATAACACTGGAGGAGCCCAACCATAGATATAACACTGGAGGAGACCAACCATAGATATAACACTGGAGGAGACCAACACTGGAGGAGACCAACACTGGAGGAGACCAACACTGGAGGAGACCAACACTGGAGGGGAACAACCATAGATATAACACTGGAGGAGACCAACCATAGATATAACCCTGGAGGAGACCAACACTGGAGGAGACCAACCATAGATATAACACTTGAGGAGGCCAACCATAGATATAACACTGGAGGAGACAAACCATAGATATAACACTGGAGGAGACCAACCATAGATATAACACTGGAGGAGACCAACCATAGATATAACACTGGAGGAGACCAACCATAGATATAACACTGGAGGATACCAACCATAGATATAACACTGGAGGAGACCAACCATAGATATAACACTGGAGGAGACCAACACTGGAGGAGACCAAACACAGATATAACACTGGAGGAGACCAATCATAGATATAACACTGGAGGAGACCAAACATAGATATAACACTGGAGGAGACCAACCATAGATATAACACTGGAGGAGACCAACACTGGAGGAGGCCAACACTGGAGGAGACCAAACACAGATATAACACTGGAGGAGACCAATACTAGAGGAGCCCAACACTGGAGGAGACCAACCATAGATGTAACACTGGAGGAGAACAACACTGGAGGAGACCAACACTGGAGGAGGACAACCATAGATATAACACTGGAGGAGACCAACCATAGATATAACACTGGAGGAGACCAACACTGGAGGAGACCAACCATAGATATAACACTGGAGGAGACCAACCATAGATATAACACTGGAGGAGATAAACCATAGATATAACACCAGAGGAGACTAACCATAGATATAACACTGGAGGAGACCAACACTGGAGGAGACCAACCATAGATATAACACTGGAGGAGACCAACACTGGAGGAGACCAACCATAGATATAACACTGTAGGAGCCCAACCATTGATATAACACTGGAGGAGACCAACACTGGAGGAGACCAACCATAGATATAACACTTGAGGAGACCAACACTGGAGGAGACCAACCATAGATATTACACTGGAGGAGAACCAACCATACATATAACACTGGAGGAGACTAACCATAGATATAACACTGGAGGAGACCAACCATAGATATAACACTGGAGGAGACCAAACATAGATATAACACTGGAGGAGACCAACCATAGATATAACACTGGAGGAGACCAAACATAGATATAACACTGGAGGAGACCAACCATAGATATAACACTGGAGGAGACCAACACTGGAAGAGACCAATCATATATATAACACTGGAGGAGACCAATCATAGATATAACACTGGAGGAGACCAACCATAGATATAACACTGGAGGAGTCCAACACTGGAGGAGACCACCCATAGATATAACACTGGAGGAGAAAAACACTGGAGGAGACCAACACTGGAGGAGACCAACACTGGAGGAGACCAACCATAGATATAACACTGGAGGAGACCAACCATATATATAACACTGGAGGAGACCAACACTGGAGGAGACCAACCATAGATATAACACTGGAGGAGACCAACACTGGAGGAGACCAACCATAGATATAACACTGGAGAGACCAACACTGGAGTAGACCAACCTTAGATATAACACTGGAGGAGACCAATACTGGAGGAGACCAACCATAGATATAACACTGGAGGAGACCAACCATAGATATAACACTGGAGGAGCCCAACCATAGATATAACACTGGAGGAGACCAACCATAGATATAACACTGAAGGAGACCAACACTGGAGGAGACCAACACTGGAGGAGACCAACACTGGAGGAGACCAACACTGGAGGGGAACAACCATAGATATAACACTGGAGGAGACCAACCATAGATATAACCCTGGAGGAGACCAACACTGGAGGAGACCAACCATAGATATAACACTTGAGGAGGCCAACCATAGATATAACACTGGAGGAGACAAACCATAGATATAACACTGGAGGAGACCAACCATAGATATAACACTGGAGGAGACCAACCATAGATATAACACTGGAGGAGACCAACCATAGATATAACACTGGAGGATACCAACCATAGATATAACACTGGAGGAGACCAACCATAGATATAACGCAGGAGGAGACTAACCATAGATATAACACTGGAGGAGACCAACACTGAAGGAGACTAACACTGGAGGAGACTAACCATAGATATAACACTGGAGGAGACCAACCATAGATATAACAATGGAGGAGACCAACCATAGATATAACACTGGAGGAGACCAACACTGGAGGAGACCAACCATAGATATAACAATGGAGGAGACCAACCATAGATATAACACTGGAGGAGACCAACCATAGATATAACACTGGAGGAGACCAACACTGGAGGAGACCAACCATAGATATAACAATGGAGGAGACCAACCATAGATATAACACTGGAGGAGACCAACACTGGAGGAGAACAACACTGGAGGAGACCAACACTGGAGGAGACCAACACTGGAGGGGACCAACCATAGATATAACACTGGAGGAGACCAACCATAGATATAACACTGGTGGAGACCAACACTGGAGGAGACTAACCATAGATATAACACTGGAAGAGACCAACCATAGATATAACCCTGGAGGAGACCAACACTGGAGGAGACCAACCATAGATATAACACTTGAGGAGGCCAACCATAGATATAACACTGGAGGAGACAAACCATAGATATAACACTGGAGGAGACCAACCATAGATATAACACTGGAGAAGACCAACCATAGATATAACACTGGAGGAGACCAACCATAGATATAACACTGGAGGATACCAACCATAGATATAACACTGGAGGAGACCAACCATAGATATAACGCAGGAGGAGACTAACCATAGATATAACACTGGAGGAGACCAACACTGAAGGAGACTAACACTGGAGGAGACCAACCATAGATATAACACTGGAGGAGACCAACCATAGATATAACAATGGAGGAGACCAACCATAGATATAACACTGGAGGAGACCAACACTGGAGGAGACCAACCATAGATATAACAATGGAGGAGACCAACCATAGATATAACACTGGAGGAGACCAACCATAGATATAACACTGGAGGAGACCAACACTGGAGGAGACCAACCATAGATATAACAATGGAGGAGACCAACCATAGATATAACACTGGAGGAGACCAACACTGGAGGAGACCAACCATAGATATAACAATGGAGGAGACCAACCATAGATATAACACTGGAGGAGACCAACACTGGAGGAGACCAACCATAGATATAACACTGGAGGAGACCAACCATAGATATAACACTGGAGGAGACCAACACTGGAGGAGACCAACCATAGATATAACACTGGAGGAGGCCAACCATAGATATAACACTGGAGGAGACCAACCATATATATAACACTGGAGGAGACCAACCATAGATATAACACTGGAGGAGACTAACACTGGAGGAGACCAACACTGGAGGAGACCAACACTGGAGGAGACCAACACTGGAGGAGACCAACCATAGATATAACACTGGAGGAGCCCAACCATAGATATAACACTGGAGGAGACCAACCATAGATATAACACTGGAGGAGACCAACCATAGATATAACACTGGAGGAGACCAACCATAGATATAACACTGGAGGAGCCCAACCATCGATATAACACTGGAGGAGCCCAACCATAGATATAACACTGGAGGAGACCAACCATAGATATAACACTGGAGGAGACCAACCATAGATATAACACTGGAGGAGACCAACCATAGATATAACACTGGAGGAGACAAACACTGTAGGAGACCAACCATAGATATAACACTGGAGGAGACCAACCATAGATATAACACTGGAGGAGACCAACCATAGATATAACACTGGAGGAGACCAACCATATATATAACACTGGAGGAGACCAACACTGGAGGAGACCAACACTGGAGGAGACTAACACTGGAGGAGACTAACACTGGAGGAGACTAACACTGGAGGAGACTAACACTGGAGGAGACCAACCATAGATATAACACTGGAGGAGACTAACACTGGAGGAGACTAACACTGGAGGAGACTAACACTGGAGGAGACCAACCATAGATATAACACTGGAGGAGACCAACACTGGAGGAGACCAACACTGGAGGAGACCAACACTGGAGGAGACCAACACTGGAGGGGACCAACCATAGATATAACACTGGAGGAGACCAACCATAGATATAACACTGGTGGAGACCAACACTGGAGGAGACTAACCATAGATATAACACTGGAAGAGACCAACCATAGATATAACCCTGGAGGAGACCAACACTGGAGGAGACCAACCATAGATATAACACTTGAGGAGGCCAACCATAGATATAACACTGGAGGAGACAAACCATAGATATAACACTGGAGGAGACCAACCATAGATATAACACTGGAGGAGACCAACCATAGATATAACACTGGAGGAGACCAACCATAGATATAACACTGGAGGATACCAACCATAGATATAACACTGGAGGAGACCAACCATAGATATAACGCAGGAGGAGACTAACCATAGATATAACACTGGAGGAGACCAACACTGAAGGAGACTAACACTGGAGGAGACCAACCATAGATATAACACTGGAGGAGACCAACCATAGATATAACAATGGAGGAGACCAACCATAGATATAACACTGGAGGAGACCAACACTGGAGGAGACCAACCATAGATATAACAATGGAGGAGACCAACCATAGATATAACACTGGAGGAGACCAACCATAGATATAACACTGGAGGAGACCAACACTGGAGGAGACCAACCATAGATATAACAATGGAGGAGACCAACCATAGATATAACACTGGAGGAGACCAACACTGGAGGAGACCAACCATAGATATAACAATGGAGGAGACCAACCATAGATATAACACTGGAGGAGACCAACCATAGATATAACACTGGAGGAGACCAACCATAGATATAACACTGGAGGAGACCAACACTGGAGGAGACCAACCATAGATATAACACTGGAGGAGGCCAACCATAGATATAACACTGGAGGAGACCAACCATATATATAACACTGGAGGAGACCAACCATAGATATAACACTGGAGGAGACTAACACTGGAGGAGACCAACACTGGAGGAGACCAACACTGGAGGAGACCAACACTGGAGGAGACCAACCATAGATATAACACTGGAGGAGCCCAACCATAGATATAACACTGGAGGAGACCAACCATAGATATAACACTGGAGGAGACCAACCATAGATATAACACTGGAGGAGACCAACCATAGATATAACACTGGAGGAGCCCAACCATAGATATAACACTGGAGGAGCCCAACCATAGATATAACACTGGAGGAGACCAACCATAGATATAACACTGGAGGAGACCAACCATAGATATAACACTGGAGGAGACCAACCATAGATATAACACTGGAGGAGACCAACCATAGATATAACACTGGAGGAGACCAACCATAGATATAACACTGGAGGAGACCAACCATAGATATAACACTGGAGGAGACCAACCATATATATAACACTGGAGGAGACCAACACTGGAGGAGACCAACACTGGAGGAGACTAACACTGGAGGAGACTAACACTGGAGGAGACTAACACTGGAGGAGACTAACACTGGAGGAGACTAACACTGGAGGAGACCAACCATAGATATAACACTGGAGGAGACTAACACTGGAGGAGACTAACACTGGAGGAGACTAACACTGGAGGAGACCAACCATAGATATAACACTGGAGGAGACCAACCATAGATATAACACTGGAGGAGACTAACCATAGATATAACACTGGAGGAGACCAACCATAGTTATAACACTGGAGGAGAACAACACTGGAGGAGACCAACACTGGAGGAGACCAACCATAGATATAACACTGGAGGAGACCAACACTGGAGGAGACCAACCATAGATATAACACTGGAGGAGACCAACACTGGAGGAGCCCAACCATAGATGTAACACTGGAGGAGACCAACACTGGAGGAGACCAACCATAGATATAACACTGGAGGAGAACAACACTGGAGGAGACCAACCATAGATATAACACTGGAGGAGACCAACACTGGAGGAGACCAACCATAGATGTAACACTGGAGGAGAACAACACTGGAGGAGACCAACACTGGAGGAGACCAATCATAGATATAACACTGGAGGAGACCAAACATAGATATAACACTGGAGGAGACCAACCATAGATATAACACTGGAGGAGACCAACACTGGAGGAGGCCAACACTGGAGGAGACCAAACACAGATATAACACTGGAGGAGACCAATACTAGAGGAGCCCAATACTGGAGGAAACCAACCATAGATGTAACACTGGAGGAGAACAACACTGGAGGAGACCAACACTGGAGGAGACCAACCATAGATATAACACTGGAGGAGACCAACCATAGATATAACACTGGAGGAGACCAACCATAGATATAACACTGGAGGAGACCAACACTGGAGGAGACCAACCATAGATATAACACTGGAGGAGACCAACCATAGATATAACACTGGAGGAGACAAAACATAGATATAACACTGGAGGAGACCAACCATAGATATAACACTGGAGGAGACCAACACTGGAGGAGACTAGCCATAGATATAACACTGGAGGAGACCAACACTGGAGGAGACCAACCATAGATATAACACTGGAGGAGACCAACCATAGATATAACACTGGAGGAGACAAAACATAGATATAACACTGGAGGAGACCAACCATAGATATAACACTGGAGGAGACCAACACTGGAGGAGACCAACCATAGATATAACACTGTAGGAGCCCAACCATTGATATACCACTGGAGGAGACCAACACTGGAGGAGACCAAAACTGGAGGAGACCAAACACAGATATAGCACTGGAGGAGACCAAACATAGATATAACACTGGAGGAGACCAACCATAGATATAACACTGGAGGAGACCAACACTGGAGGAGACCAATCATAGATATAACACTGGAGGAGACCAAACATAGATATAACACTGGAGGAGACCAACCATAGATATAACACTGGAGGAGACCAACACTGGAGGAGACCAAACACAGATATAACACTGGAGGAGACCAATCATAGATATAACACTGGAGGCGACCAAACATAGATATAACACTGGAGGAGACCAACCATAGATATAACACTGGAGGAGTCCAACACTGGAGGAGGCCAACACTGGAGGAGACCAAACACAGATATAACACTGGGGGAGACCAATACTAGAGGAGCCCAACACTGGAGGAGACCAACCATAGATGTAACACTGGAGGAGAACAACACTGGAGGAGACCAACACTGGAGGAGGACAACCATAGATATAACACTGGAGGAGAACAACCATAGATATAACACTGGAGGAGACCAACACTGGAGGAGACCAACCATAGATATAACACTGGAGGAGACCAACCATAGATATAACACTGGAGGAGACCAACCATAGATATAACACTGGAGGAGACCAACACTGGAGGAGACCAACCATAGATATAACACTGGAGGAGACCAACCATAGATATAACACCGGAGGAGACTAACCATAGATATAACACTGGAGGAGACCAACACTGGAGGAGACCAACACTGGAGTAGACTAACCATAGATATAACACTGGAGGAGACCAACACTGGAGGAGACCAACCATAGATATAACACTGGAGGAGACCAACACTGGAGGAGACCAACCATAGATATAACACTGTAGGAGCCCAACCATAGATATAACACTGGAGGAGACCAACACTGGAGGAGACCAACCATAGATATAACACTTGAGGAGACCAACACTGGAGGAGACCAACCATAGATATTACACTGGAGGAGAACCAACCATACATATAACACTGGAGGAGACTAACCATAGATATAACACTGGAGGAGACCAACAATAGATATAACACTGGAGGAGACCAACCATAGATATAACACTGGAGGAGACCAAACATAGATATAACACTGGAGGAGACCAACCATAGATATAACACTGGAGGAGACCAACACTGGAAGAGACCAATCATATATATAACACTGGAGGAGACCAATCATAGATATAACACTGGAGGAGACCAACCATAGATATAACACTGGAGGAGTCCAACACTGGAGGAGACCACCCATAGATATAACACTGGAGGAGAACAACACTGGAGGAGACCAACACTGGAGGAGACCAACACTGGAGGAGACCAACCATAGATATAACACTGGAGGAGACCAACCATATATATAACACTGGAGGAGACCAACACTGGAGGAGACCAACCATAGATATAACACTGGAGGAGACCAACCGTAGATATAACACTGGAGGAGACAAACCATAGATATAACACCGGAGGAGACTAACCATAGATATAACACTGGAGGAGACCAACACTGGAGGAGACCAACACTGGAGGAGACTAACCATAGATATAACACTGGAGGAGACCAACACTGGAGGAGACCAACCATAGATATAACACTGGAGGAGACCAACACTGGAGGAGACCAACCATAGATATAACACTGTAGGAGCCCAACCATAGATATAACACTGGAGGAGACCAACACTGGAGGAGACCAACCATAGATATAACACTTGAGGAGACCAACACTGGAGGAGACCAACCATAGATATTACACTGGAGGAGAACCAACCATACATATAACACTGGAGGAGACTAACCATAGATATAACACTGGAGGAGACCAACAATAGATATAACACTGGAGGAGACCAACCATAGATATAACACTGGAGGAGACCAAACATAGATATAACACTGGAGGAGACCAACCATAGATATAACACTGGAGGAGACCAACACTGGAAGAGACCAATCATATATATAACACTGGAGGAGACCAATCATAGATATAACACTGGAGGAGACAAACCATAGATATAACACTGGAGGAGTCCAACACTGGAGGAGACCACCCATAGATATAACACTGGAGGAGAACAACACTGGAGGAGACCAACACTGGAGGAGACCAACACTGGAGGAGACCAACCATAGATATAACACTGGAGGAGACCAACCATATATATAACACTGGAGGAGACCAACACTGGAGGAGACCAACCATAGATATAACACTGGAGGAGACCAACCGTAGATATAACACTGGAGGAGACAAAACATAGATATAACACTGGAGGAGACCAACCATAGATATAACACTGGAGGAGACCAACACTGGAGGAGACCAACCATAGATATAACACTGGAGAGACCAACACTGGAGTAGACCAACCTTAGATATAACACTGGAGGAGACCAATACTGGAGGAGACCAACCATAGATATAACACTGGAGGAGACCAACCATAGATATAACACTGGAGGAGCCCAACCATAGATATAACACTGGAGGAGACCAACCATAGATATAACACTGGAGCAGACCAACACTGGAGGAGACCAATAATAGATATAACACTGGAGGAAACCAACACTGGAGGAGACCAACACTGGAGGAGACCAACACTGGAGGAGACCAACACTGGAGGAGACCAACCATAGATATAACACTGGAGGAGACCAACCATAGATATAACACTGGTGGAGACCAACACTGGAGGAGACCAACCATAGATATAACACTGGAGGAGACCAACCATAGATATAACCCTGGAGGAGACCAACACTGGAGGAGACCAACCATAGATATAACACTTGAGGAGGCCAACCATAGATATAACACTGGAGGAGACCAACCATAGATATAACACTGGAGGAGACCAACCATAGATATAACACTGGAGGAGACCAACCATAGATATAACACTGGAGGATACCAACCATAGATATAACACTGGAGGAGACCAACCATAGATATAACGCAGGAGGAGACTAACCATAGATATAACACTGGAGGAGACCAACACTGAAGGAGACTAACACTGGAGGAGACTAAACATAGATATAACACTGGAGGAGGCCAACCATAGATATAACAATGGAGGAGACCAACCATAGATATAACACTGGAGGAGACCAACACTGGAGGAGACCAACCATAGATATAACACTGGAGGAGACCAACCATAGATATAACACTGGAGGAGACCAACACTGGAGGAGACCAACCATAGATAAAACAATGGAGGAGACCAACCATAGATATAACACTGGAGGAGACCAACACTGGAGGAGACCAACCATAGATATAACAATGGTGGAGACCAACCATAGATATAACACTGGAGGAGACCAACACTGGAGGAGACCAACCATAGATATAACACTGGAGGAGACCAACCATAGATATAATACTGGAGGAGACCAACACTGGAGGAGACCAACCATAGATATAACACTGGAGGAGACCAACCATAGATATAACACTGGAGGAGGCCAACCATAGATATAACACTGGAGGAGACCAACCATATATATAACACTGGAGGAGACCAACCATAGATATAACACTGGAGGAGACTAACACTGGAGGAGACCAACACTGGAGGAGACCAACACTGGAGGAGACCAACCATAGATATAACACTGGAGGAGCCCAACCATAGATATAACACTGGAGGAGACCAACCATAGATATAACACTGGAGGAGACCAACCATAGATATAACACTGGAGGAGACCAACCATAGATATAACACTGGAGGAGCCCAACCATAGATATAACACTGGAGGAGCCCAACCATAGATATAACACTGGAGGAGACCAACCATAGATATAACACTGGAGGAGACCAACCATAGATATAACACTGGAGGAGACCAACCATAGATATAACACTGGAGGAGACAAACACTGTAGGAGACCAACCATAGATATAACACTGGAGGAGACCAACCATAGATATAACACTGGAGGAGACCAACCATATATATAACACTGGAGGAGACCAACACTGGAGGAGACCAACACTGGAGGAGACTAACACTGGAGGAGACTAACACTGGAGGAGACTAACACTGGAGGAGACTAACACTGGAGGAGACTAACACTGGAGGAGACTAACACTGGAGGAGACCAACCATAGATATAACACTGGAGGAGACTAACACTGGAGGAGACTAACACTGGAGGAGACTAACACTGGAGGAGACCAACCATAGATATAACACTGGAGGAGACCAACCATAGATATAACACTGGAGGAGACTAACCATAGATATAACACTGGAGGAGACCAACCATAGATATAACACTGGAGGAGACCCAACACTGGAGGAGACCAACACTGTTGAGGTTAGTACACACAAAACACAGGTGTGTGTGTGTGTGTGTGTGTGTGTGTGTGTGTGTGTGTGTGTGTGTGTGTGTGTGTGTGTGTGTGTGTGTGTGTGTGTGTGTGTGTGTGTGTGTGTGTGTGTGTGTGTGTGTGTGTGTATACTAACCTGAGGTAACGGGCTGGCAGGTTTGGTCAGTATCCCCCCTACATAGACAACATGTGGTAGAGTGGGCCTCGGGAACTCCAGGGCCAGATCAGTAGACAACATCCATAGCCTGCTCCCCTGAACCAGATCCTGCATGGCCACCCGCGGCTCCACGCCGTGCTTCCTCATGATGCGCTCATACTTAGGCAACACCAGGTACTGAACACCGAACCGGGATACCAGGTACACCGCCGTGTTGGTAATCCTCTGGACTAGAGACATCTGATCGGTGAGGAGAGAGTTGAACTCTGGGACGTACGAGAGAGGGGCAGGAGCCCCGACCTCCGCCGGGTACCATAGGCCCGTGGAAAAGACAGCGTAGGGAACCCCGAGGATGTGAGCGATCACGAACCCACACATCTCGTTGGGGTCGACCAATAAAAGGTCAAAGTTGGCATCCTTGAGTCGGGTCATGACCTCTTTGTTTCCCACGACGGCGTCGCAGTTCTGGGCGTAGTGGTCGAGGATGTCGAAGAGTTCCAACGCCGTGAGACGACCAGAGAAGATGTTGCTGACCTTGGACTGGAGGAAACTGTCGGCTGTGGAGGAGTTGAAGATGCCTGGGTAACGCTGGAAGGTGTAGTGGGGGGAGGGGGGCACCTAGAGGAGAGGAGAGGAGAGGAGAGGAGAGGCTTTATTATCCCAAGGGGCAATATAGTAACATGTACACAGCTAACAGTACTAGACTACTACAGCTAACAGTACTAGACTACTACAGCTAACAGTACTAGACTACTACAGCTAACAGTACTAGGCTACTACAGCTAACAGTACTAGGCTACTAGGTTACTACAGCTGACAGTAATAGGCCCTCAGAATGTATTATACACGAGGAGTCTCTATAAGGGCGCTGGGAGCCCCTCAGCATAGACAGCTAACAGGTTCTAGATGTAGCTCCCCTGATCAACAGCTAACAGGTTCTAGAGGTAGCTCTCCTGATCAACAGCTAACAGGTTCTAGAGGTAGCTCCCCTGATCAACAGCTAACAGGTTCTAGTGGCAGCTCTCCTGATCAACAGCTAACAGGTTCTAGAGGTAGCTCCCCTCATCAACAACTAACAGGTTCCAGAGGTAGCTCTCCTGATCAACAGCTAACAGGTTCTAGAGGCAGCTCCCCTGATCAACAGCTAACAGGTTTCAGAGGTAGCTCTCCTGATCAACAGCTAACAGGTTCTAGCGGTAGCTCCCCTGATCAACAGCTAACAGGTTCTAGAGGCAGTTCTCTGATCAACAGCTAACAGGTTCCAGAGGTAGCTCTCCTGATCAACAGCTAACAGGTTCCAGAGGTAGCTCCTCTGATCAACAACTAACAGCTTCTAGAGGTAGCTCTCCTGATCAACAGCTAACAGGTTCTAGAGGCAGCTCTCTTGATCAACAGCTAACAGGTTCTAGAGGCAGCTCCTCTGATCAACAACTAACAGCTTCTAGAGGTAGCTCTCCTGATCAACAGCTAACAGGTTCTTGAGGTAGCTCCCCTGATCAACAGCTAACAGGTTATAGAGGCAGCTCTCCTGATCAACAGCTAACAGGTTCCAGAGGTAGCTCTCCTGATCAACCGCTAACAGCTTCTAGAGGTAGCTCCCCTCATCAACAGCTAACAGGTTCTAGAGGTAGCTCTCCTGATCAACAACTAACAGGTTCTAGAGGCAGCTCCCCTGATCAACAGCTAACAGGTTCTAGAGGCAGCTCCCTTCATCAACAGCTAACAGGTTCTAGAGGTAGCTCCCCTGATCAACAGCTAACAAGTTCTAGAGGCAGCTCCCCTGATCAACAGCTAACAGGTTCTAGAGGTAGCTCTCCTGATCAACAACTAACAGGTTCTAGAGGCAGCTCCCCTGATCAACAGCTAACAGGTTCTAGAGGCAGCTCCCTTCATCAACAGCTAACAGGTTCTAGAGGTAGCTCCCCTGATCAACAGCTAACAAGTTCTAGAGGCAGCTCCCCTGATCAACAGCTAACAGGTTCTAGAGGTAGCTCCCCTGATCAACAGCTAACAGGTTCTAGAGGTAGCTCCCCTGATCAACAGCTAACAGGTTCTAGAGGTAGCTCCCCTCATCAACAACTAACACGTTCTAGAGGTAGCTCCCCTGATCAACAACTAACACGTTCCAGAGGTAGCTCCCCTGATCAACAGCTAACAGGTTCTAGAGGTAGCTCCCCTCATCAACAACTAACACGTTCTAGAGGTAGCTCCCCTCATCAACAGCTAACAGGTTCTAGAGGTAGCTCCCCTCATCAACAACTAACACGTTCTAGAGGTAGCTCCCCTGATTTGTCTGTCTCACCCTCTACACTAACACATCATGTGGGGAATTAACCCTGGGAGAATATATTTAAGAGTTTTTTTTGGAAAACGTGGCCAACTGAGGGAGATTTTAAGGAAATGTGTTTTAGTAAAATGTTCAGTTTAAATTGTTAAATGTAGTCATTGTGCATAGAGTCGTTTGGTTTGTTAAACTTTGAAATCAGTGGTTTTTCTTAGGCAGACATTTTAAGTAAAAAAATAGCAATTCTGTTACCGTGGAAATGACCTTTCGTTCATTACAATGACCCTGCTACTTAGTATCACAATGATACCTGGCCCACCTCTGACACCTCTGACCCTGCTACTTAGTAACACAATGTTACCTGGCCCACCTCTGACACCAATGACCCTGCTACTTAGTATCACAATGTTACCTGGCCCACATCTGACATCAATGACCCTGCTACTTAGTATCACAATGTTACCTGGCCCACCTCTGACACCAATGACCCTGCTACTTAGTAACACAATGTTACCTAGCCCACATCTGACACCAATGACCCTTCTACTTAGTATCACAATGTTACCTGGCCCACCTCTGACACCAATGACACTGCTACTTAGTAACACAATGTTACCTGGCCCACCTCTGACATCAATGACCCTGCTACTTAGTATCACAATGTTACCTGGCCCACATCTGACATCAATGACCCTGCTACTTAGTATCACAATGTTACCTGGCCCACCTCTGACACCTCTGACCCTGCTACTTAGTAACACAATGTTACCTAGCCCACATCTGACACCAATGACCCTTCTACTTAGTATCACAATGTTACCTGGCCCACCTCTGACACCAATGACCCTGCTACTTAGTAACACAATGTTACCTGGCCCACCTCTGACACCAATGACCCTTCTACTTAGTATCACAATGTTACCTGGCCCACCTCTGATACCAATGACCCTGCTACTTAGTAACACAATGTTACTTGGCCCAGCTCTGACACCACATACCCTGCTACTTAGTAACACAATGTTACCTGGCCCACCTCTGACCCTCTACTAAGTAACACAATGTTACCTGGCCCACCTCTGACCCTCTACTTAGTAACACAATGTTACCTGGCCCACCTCTGACACCAATGATCCTGCTACTTAGTATCACAATGTTACCTGGCCCACCTCTGACACCAATGACACTGCTACTTAGTAACTCAATGTTACCTGGCCCACCGCTGACACCAATGACCCTGCTACTTAGTAACACAATGTTACCTGGCCCGCCTCTGACACCAATGACCCTGCTACTTAGTAACACAATGTTACCTGGCCCACCTCTGACCCTCTACTAAGTAACACAATGTTACCTGGCCCACCTCTGACCCTCTACTTAGTAACACAATGTTACCTGGCCCACCCCTGACACCAATGATCCTGCTACTTAGTATCACAATGTTACCTGGCCCACCTCTAACACCAATGACCCTGCTACTTAGTAACACAATGTTACCTGGCCCACCTCTGACCCTCTACTTAGTAACACAATGTTACCTGGCCCACCTCTGACACCAATGACCCTCTACTTAGTAACACAATGTTACCTGGCCCACCTCTGACACCAATGATCCTTCTACTTAGTGACACAATGTTACCTGGCCCACCTCTGACACCAATGACCCTTCTACTTAGTATCACAATGTTACCTGGCCCACCTCTGACACCAATGATCCTTCTACTTAGTATCACAATGTTACCTGGCCCACCTCTGACACCAATGATCTTTCTACTTAGTAACACAATGTTACCTGGCCCACCTCTGACACCAATGACCCTTCTACTTAGTAACACAATGATACCTGGCCCCCCCCTGACACCAATGATCCTGCTACTTAGTATCACAATGTTACCTGGCCCACCTCTGACACCAATGACCCTGCTACTTAGTAACACAATGTTACCTGGCCCACCTCTGACCCTCTACTTAGTAACACAATGTTACCTGGCCCACCTCTGACACCAATGACCCTCTACTTAGTAACACAATGTTACCTGGCCCACCTCTGACACCAATGATCCTGCTACTTAGTAACACAATGATACCTGGCCCACCTCTGACACCAATGACCCTTCTACTTAGTAACACAATGTTACCTGGCCCACCTCTGACACCAATGATCCTTCTACTTAGTAACACAATATTACCTGGCCCACCTCTGACACCAATGACCCTGCTACTTAGTAACACAATGTTACCTGGCCCACCTCTGACAACAATGAACCTGCTACTTAGTAACACAATGTTACCTGGCCCACCTCTGACACCAATGACCCTGCTACTTAGTAACACAATGTTACCTGGCCCACCTCTGACTCTCTACTTAGTAACACAATGTTACCTGGCCCACCTCGGACACCTCTGACCCTCTACTAAGTAACACAATGTTACCTGGCCCACCTCTGACCCTCTACTAAGTAACACAATGTTACCTGGCCCACCTCGGACACCAATGACCCTGCTACTTAGTAACACAATGTTACCTGGCCCACCTCGGACACCTCTGACCCTCTACTAAGTAACACAATGTTACCTGGCCCACCTCTGACCCTGCTACTTAGTAACACAATGTTACCTGGCCCACCTCTGACTCTCTACTTAGTAACACAATGTTACCTGGCCCACCTCGGACACCTCTGACCCTCTACTAAGTAACACAATGTTACCTGGCCCACCTCTGACCCTCTACTAAGTAACACAATGTTACCTGGCCCACCTCGGACACCAATGACCCTGCTACTTAGTAACACAATGTTACCTGGCCCACCTCTGACCCTCTACTAAGTAACACAATGTTACCTGGCCCACCTCGGACACCAATGACCCTGCTACTTAGTAACACAATGTTACCTGGCCCACCTCTGACCCTCTACTTAGTAACACACTGATACCTGGCCCACCTCTGACCCTCTACTTAGTAACACAATGTTACCTGGCCCACCTCTGACCCTATATTTAGTAACACAATGTTACCTGGCGCCCCTCTGACAGCAGGATGGAAGTATCATGTCCCTGGAGGTGGAGTTCTGTGGCCAGGGTCTTGAAGATGTAGAGATGGGACTCAAACATGATGGGAGGGACTACGATGATCCTGGAGGACCAGCATGCACTGGGGTACAGGGAGAGGTGGAGGAGGAGGGAGAGGAGTGACGGGGGAGGGTGCATGGCTGGGAGGAACAGCGGGGAAGGGAGGAGAGGAAGAGAGAAAAAAATGAGTTAGTTGTCATAACAACAAGAGGAGGACAGAACACGTATTTATCAGGCTGTATCAGGATCAATAACATCAGGACAGAACACATATTTATCAGGATCAATAACATCAGGACAGAACACATATTTATCAGGCTGTATCAGGATCAATAACATCAGGACAGAACACATATTTATCAGGCTGTATCAGGATCAATAACATCAGGACAGAACACATATTTATCAGGATCAATAACATCAGGACAGAACACATATTTATCAGGATCAATAACATCAGGACAGAACACATATTTATCAGGCTGTATCAGGATCAATAACATCAGGACAGAACACATATTTATCAGGCTGTATCAGGATCAATAACATCAGGACAGAACACATATTTATCAGGATCAATAACATCAGGACAGAACACATATTTATCAGGCTGTATCAGGATCAATAACATCAGGACAGAACACATATTTATCAGGCTGTATCAGGATCAATAACATCAGGACAGAACACATATTTATCAGGATCAATAACATCAGGACAGAACACATATTTATCAGGATCAATAACATCAGGACAGAACACATATTTATCAGGCTGTATCAGGATCAGTAACATCAGGACAGAACACATATTTATCAGGCTGTATCAGGATCAATAACATCAGGACAGAACACATTTATCAGGCTGAATCAGGATCAATAACAGGATCAATAACATCTCTCTTTCCCTCTTTCCCTCTTGCCATACTGTTGAATCTAACACTCAGAACCCAGTTTACAGCCTGTGTGTGTGTGTGTGTGTGTGTGTGTGTGTGTGTGTGTGTGTGTGTGTGTGTGTGTGTGTGTGTGTGTGTGTGTGTGTGTGTGTGTGTGTGTGTGTGTGTGTGTGACTAAATGGTCTAAGTATACAATAGGTAACTGATTAGTGGTTAGGAGGCGTTTTGAGGGTGTGTTGTCAGACTCATGATGTGTGAGCTCCAAATGTTTCCCTGTTCCCTTCATAGTGCACTACTTTAGACCAGAGTCCTATGGAACCCTGTTCCCTTCATAGTGCACTACTTTAGACCAGAATCCTATGGAACCCTGTTCCCTTCATAGTGCACTACTTTAGACCAGGGCCTTATGGGGGATAATATGCCATTTGGGATTCAGATATGTGTATCTGACAGGCTTTCTAACAGCGGGTCACCTGTGGCACCGTGATCTGTGTGTGAGTGGTAGAGGTTTTGTTAGGAAGCGATAGACGTGACCTGGTAAGATTATGTCTCTCTCTCTCTCTCTCTCTCTCTCTCTCTCTCTCTCTCTCTCTCTCTCCCTCTCTCTCTCTCCCTCCCTCCCTCCCTCCCATTGGCAGCGCCTGATCCCAGATAAAGTAGGAATTGTTGTTGTTTCAGGTTATGATTACTGCTTGGATAACCTTATCTAACCTTACTGCTTGGATAACCTCATCTACTATTCCGAATTGATGAATGTTTTATTCTTTATGTGGTGCAGAACACCGGAAGAATCAGCACTGAATTATCACCCTGAATGAGTGGAAGAATCAGCACTGAATTATCACCCTGAATCAGGGGAAGAATCAGCACTGAATTATCACCCTGAATCAGTGGAAGAATCAGCACTGAATTATCACCCTGAATCAGTGGAAGAATCAGCACTGAATTATCACCCTGAATCAGTGGAAGAATCAGCACTGAATTATCACCCTGAATCAGTGGAAGAATCAGCACTGAATTATCACCCTGAATCAGTGGAAGAATCAGCACTGAATTATCAGCACGGTAGCAACACAACATGACAACACAGCATGGTAGCAACACAACATGACAACACAGCATGGTAGCAACACATGACAACACAGCACGGTAGCAACACAGCATGACAGCAACATGGTAGCAACACAATATGGTAGCAGCACAAAACACAGTACAAACATTATTGGGCCCAGACAACAGCACAAAGGGCAAGAAGGTAGAGACAACAATACATCACACAAAGCAGCCACAACTGTCAGTAAGAGTGTCCATGATTGAGTCTTTGAATGAAGAGATGGAGATAAAACTGTCCAGTTTGAGTGTTTGTTGCAGGTCGTTCCAGTCGCTAGCTGCAGAGAACTGAAAAGAGGAGCGACCCAGGGATGTGTGTGCTTTGGGGACCGTTAACAGAATGTGACTGGCAGAACGGGTGTTGGATGTGGAGGATGAGGGCTGCAGTAGATATCTCAGATAGGGGGGGAGTGAACAGGTGTTGTATGTGGAGGATGAGGGCTGCAGTAGATATCTCAGATAGGGGTGTGTGAGGCCTAAGAGGGTTTTATAAATAACCATCAACCAGTGGGTCTTGCGACGGGTATACAGAGATGATCAGAGTGCAGTGATGTGTCCTAGTGAGAAGTGAGAAGCTTCCTTCTGAGTGGACAGCTTGATGACAACCAGTCAATATTCAGGTCCCTGAGAAAGAAGACCTCTCTGTTTACATCACATACAGTATCAAGCATTTCACACATATTATTTAGATACTGACTGTTACTGGCAACACCCCAAAAGAAGGACAACATTCCTGCCAGCCTGCTACCGTTGACACCAGACAGGAAGGACAACATTCCCCCCAGCCTGCTACCGTTGACACCAGACAGGAAGGACAACATTCCCCCCAGCCTGCTACCGTTGACACCAGACAGGAAGGACAACATTCCCCCCAGCCTGCTACCATTGACACCAGACAGGAAGGACAACATTCCCCCCAGCCTGCTACCGTTGACACCAGACAGGAAGGACAACATTCCCCCCAGCCTGCTACCGTTGACACCAGACAGGAAGGACAACATTCCCCCCAGCCTGCTACCGTTGACACCAGACAGGAAGAACAACATTCCCCCCAGCCTGCTACCGTTGACACCAGACAGGAAGGACAACATTCCCCCCAGCCGGCTACCGTTGACACCAGACAGGAAGGACAACATTCCCCCCACCAACACCACTTCCCCCAGCCTGCTACCGTTGACACCAGACAGGAAGGACTGTTAGTACTTGGTGGCCTATAGCAACACCCCAACAGAAGGAAAACATTCCCCCCACTTGCTACCGTTGACACCAGACAGGAAGGACAACATTCCCCCCACCATTACACCACCTCCCCCAGCCTGCTACCGTTGACACCAGACAGGAAGGACAACATTCCCCCCACCATTACACCACCTCCCCCAGCCTGCTACCGTTGACACCAGACAGGAAGGACAACATTGCCCCCACCAACACCACCTCCCCAGTCTGTACCGTTGACACCAGACAGGAAGGGGCTACGGATTGATGCTGCTTACGCCAAATCCTGACTCTGCCATCAGCGTGACGCAACAGGAACCTGAATTCGTCGGGGGGACCGAGGAATGTTTTTCGACTACTCAATTGTCCAGCGTTGGTGATGACCCAGTGACAGGGACACCTTGTTTTTAGCTGATAGGAGAGGAACCCCGATGTGGTCGTCTGTAGCCAATCCGTATCCAGGACCGACGAGTTGTGTGTTCCCGAGATGCCGTTCTGCACACCACTGTTGTACTGCACCGTTATTTGTCTGTTAGCTACTCTAGTTCCACCTTGGAGCTGATTTCGCCCACTAGGGCTGTCGCTGACTGGATGTTATTTGTCTGTTAGCTATTCTAGTTCCACCTTGGAGCTGATTTCGCCCACTAGGGCTGTCGCTGACTGGATGTTATTTGTCTGTTAGCTATTCTAGTTCCACCTTGGAGCTGATTTCGCCCACTAGGGCTGTCGCTGACTGGATGTTTTTTGTTTGCCGCACCAACCCTAGAAAGTGTTGTGCGGGAAAAGCCCAGGAGTCCAGCTCTTTTCTGAGACACTGGATCAGGCTTGCCTGGCAGCGGAGATCAGACCACGTTCAAAGTCGCTTAGGTCCCTCGCCCCTTCTAATAGTCAACGGAACAGTAACTGAATGCCTCGAAGCCTGTCTGCCTGATTTATATAGCAAGACACAGCCACGTGACTCACTGTCTATAGGACTGTGTATTTAGAGTTTTTGAATTTTAGAGTTTTAGAATTTAGAATATTGTGTATTTAGAGGTTTAGAATTTTAGAATTTAGTTTTAGAATTTGGAATATTGTATATTTAGAGGTTTAGAATTTTAGAATTTAGTTTTAGAATTTGGAATATTGTATATTTCGAGTTTTAGAATTTTAGAATTTAGTTTTGGAATTTAGAATATTGTGTATTTAGAGGTTTAGAGTTTTAGAATTTAGTTTTAGAATTTAGAATATTGTTCTTGGAGGAGAAAGAGAGAGTGACAGACAGAGAGGACTCTCTCCCTGTGGCAGCCATCTCGTAGTCATTGTTCTGAGGGCAGATATTGTTACAACCTCCCCTCCTCCCCGCCAGACAGCCTGCTGAATGTTACCATGGCAATCACCTACCGTCTAGGGCCCATCAGCCATGCTGCCTCATCACAACTCGGGTTACTAACAGCATAGTCAGGTTACACACACACAGCTTGAGACAGCCTGTATTTATTTATATGTATTTAACCTTTATTTAACTAGGCTATTGATTTAACTAGTTAAGTTAGATAAGAACAAATTCTTATTTACAATGACGGCCTACGCCGGCCAAAACCTAACCCGGACGACGTTGGGCCAATAGTGGGACACCCAATGGGACTCCAAAATCACAGCCGGTTGTGATACAGCCTGGAATGGAAACAGGGTCAGTAGTGACACCTCGAGCACTGATATGTAGTGCCTTAGTCTGCTGGCCACTCGGGAGCCCTCTGTAGACCCCACTGATCATCTGGGTCTGATGGTAGTCAGCTAGCCACTGCTAGCGGGTCATCAGCTAACCTTTAGCCTGGACAACTCCTGCCAGTCTGCACAACGCGATTCAACCCAGAGCATATCAGACTTCTTCTTCTCCTTATCCCCGTATTCCTACCACTCTGAACCTCTTCACCTGGATCACCACAGCTAGCTGCTATTCTGATTGGCTTCTCCTGGCTAATGTCTCTGTCCCGAAGCAAGCACCAATTAGCCTGGAGCTAGCCTACGCTAGGCCCATCTCCCGGCTAGCTGAAGAGGTCCATCAGCCACTCCTTGGGCTACAATACCTATTTTAGCAATTGGCCTGGACCCCTTTTATTGCCGATGCGGAGCCCCGCCGATCCTTCACGACTGGACTGCCAACATAATCTGCCCGAGGGGGTTTTTCAACTGGCCCCTCTGTCGCGACATCCCCTGAATGCCCGTCTGCTAGCCTGCTAGCCGCGGCCCGCTAGCTGTCTAGAGCACAGCGGACTGTTAGTTGAAGAAGTCCTTTTTTTTTTTTTACGACATGGCCCCCTGCTGATCCATCACGACTGGTAACCGTGCCAACGTAACCGTAACCGGGGGCTACAACTGATACAACCGGGCCCCTGCCCGCTAGCTGTCTGAATCGCCGTGTCTCCAGTTCGCCCAGCTACTCACAGGACCCAATGATCACTCGGCTATGCATACCTCTCCCTAACGTCAATATGCCTTGTCCATTGCTGTTTTGGTTAGTAATCACTGCCTTATTTCAGTGTAGAGCCTCTAGCCCTGCTCAATAAGACTTAGCTAAGCCTTTGGCTCCACCTCCCACACATGTGATGACCTCAACCTGGTTTAAATGATGTTTCTAGAGACAATATCGCTCTCATTGTCACTCAATGCCTAGGTTTACCTCCACTGTATTCACATCCTACCATACCTTTGTCTGTACATTATTTCTTGAATCTATTCTACCGCACCCAGAAACATGCTCCTTTTACTCTCTGTTCTGGACGTACTAGACAACAGTTCTTATAGCCTTTAGCTGTACCCTTATCCTACTCCTCCTCTGTTCCTCTGGTGATGTAGAGGTGAATCCAGGCCCTGCAGTGCTTTGCTCCACTCCTATTCCCCAGGCGCTATCATGTGTTGACTTCTGTAACCGTAAAAGCCTTGGTTTCATGCATGTTAACATTAGAAACCTCCTCCCTAAGTTTGTTTTATTCACTGCCTTAGCACACTCTGCCAACCCGGATGTCCTAGTCGTGTCTGAATCCTGACTTAGGAAAACCACCAAAAACCCCGAAATGTCCATCCCTAACTATACCATTTTCCGACAAGATAGAACTGCCAAAGGGGGCGGAGTTGCAATCTACTGTAGAGTTCTGTCTTACTATTCAGGTCACAAACAATTTGAGCTTCTACTTTAAAAATGCACATTTCCAGAAACAGTTGCCGCTTCTTCTACCACCTTCTGCCCCCAGCTGTGCCCTGGACTCCATATGTGAATTGATCGCCCCCCAACTATCTTCAGACCTTGTGCTGTTAGGTGACCTAAACTGGGACATGCTTAACACCCCAGCCATCCTACAATCTAAGCTTGATGCCCTCAATATCACACAAATTATCAATGAACCTACCAGGTACAACCCCAGATCTGTAAACACGGACACTGCTGTCTTCAACCAGGATATCAGCGATCTCTGCCTCATTGCCTGCGTCCGTAATGGGTCTGCGGTCAAACCACCACCCCTCATCACTGTCAAACGCTCCATAAAACACTTCAGTGAGCAGGCCTTTCTAATCGACCTGACGAGGGTATCCTGGAAGGATATTGACCTCATCCCGTCAGTAGAGGATGCCTGGTTATTCTTTAAAAGTGCTTTTCTTTAAAAAAAAGTCTTAAAAAAGCATGCCCCGTTCAGAAAATGTAGAACCAGTAAGGATAGCTTTTTCAACCAGAAATGTGCATTTGCAACTCAAAACAGTTCTGGGACACTGTAAAGTCCATGGAGAATAAGAGCACCTCCTTCCAGCTGCCCAATGCACTGAGGCTAGGAAACACTGTCACCACTGATAATTCCATGATAATTGAGAATTTCAATAATCATTTTTCTACGGCTGGCCATGCTTTCCACCTGGCTACCCCTACCTTGGTCAACTGCCCGGCACCCTCCACAGCAACTCGCCCCCTTTCTCCTGCACCCAAATCCAGATAGCTGATGTTCTGAAAGACCTGCAAAATCTGGACCCCTACAAATCAGCCGGGCTAGACAATCTGGACCCTCTCTTTCTAAAATTATCTGTCGAAATTGTTGCAACCCCTATTACAAGCCTTTTCAACCCCTCTTTCGTGTCGTCTGAGATCCCCAAAGATCGGAAAGCTGCTGTGGTCATCACCCTTTTCAAAGGGGGAGACAAATCTAGACCAAAACTGCTACAGACCTATATCTATCCTACCCTGCCTTTCCAAGGTCTTTGAAAGCCAAGTTAACAAACAGGTCACCGACAATTTCGAATCCACCGTACCTTCTCTGCTATGCAGCTGGTTTCCGAGCTTGTCATGGGTGCACCTCAGCCAAGCTCAAGGTCCTAAACGATATCAAAACCGCCATCGGTAAGAGACAGTACTGTGCAGCCTTCATCATCGACCTGGCCAAGGCTTTCGACTCTGTCAATCACCGTATTCTTATCGGCAGACAATAGCCTTGGCTTCTCAAATGACTGCCTCGCCTGGTTCACCAACTACTTCGCAGACAGGGTTCAGTGTGTCAAATCGGAGGACCTGTTGTCCGAACCTCTGGCAGTCTCTCTGGGGGTGCCACAGGGTTCAATTCCCGGACCGACTCTTTTCTCTGTAAACATCAATGATGTCGCTCTTGCTGCAGGTGATTCTCTGATCCACCTCTACACAGACGACACCATTCTGTATAATTCTGGCCTTTCTTTGGACACTGTGTTAATTAACCTCCAGACGAGCTTCAATGCCATACAACTCTCCTTCCGTGGCCTCCAACTGCTCTTAAATGCAAGTAAAACTAAATGCATGCTTTTCAACCGATTGCTGCCCACACCTTCCCGCCCGTCCAGCATCACCACCCTGGACGGTTCTGACTTAGAATACGTGGACAACTACAAATACCTAGGTGTCTGGTTAGACTGTAAACTCTCCTTCCAGACTCACATTAAGCATCTCCAATCCAAAATTAAATCTCTACTTGCGCTCCAGTGTTAATCTGCTAAATTGTAATTATTCGCTCCTATGGCCTATTTATTGCCTACCTCCTCATGCCTTTTGCACACAATGTATGTAGACTTTTTTTTTCTACTGTGTTATTGACTTGTTTATTGTTTACTCCATGTGTAACTCTGTGTTGTTGTTTGTGTCACACTACTTTGCTTTATCTTGGTCTGGGTCGCAGTTGTAAATGAGAACTTGTTCTCAACTATCTTACCTGGTTAAATAAAGGTGAAATAAATAAATAAATAAATACATTTTTAAAATGGCTAAGACGCTGTGTTTATGAGCCAGAGGACAGAGGTACAGTCTCATAAAAAATGGTTTTAAAATGGTTATAACCCTTTTGACAAATCATTTTGGGTTCGAAGTACAACCCTTACGTGTTCCACATAGAACCCTATGTCCCCCGATCGAGACGAATAACCGCTTTAGGTTGACAACATAGATATTTTGTGTATGAATCCAACTAGTTCCATAGAAACAGTTCTACATAACTATATTATAACTAGTATACACATATAACTAGTAAACACACAGTTCTATATAATAACTATATTATAACCAGTAAAGAGGTTTCTTGATATCGTCTCACAAACCCAACTCAGGAAACTACAATATCAAAACAAGGCAGAAGGAAAACACATACCTGAGTCTATGTTTACAAAGAATCAGTCTCACCCCCCCCCCCCCCCCCATCTATCTCTCTGTCTCTCTCTCTCTGTCTCTCTCACTCTCTCTCTGTCTCTCTCTGTCTGTCTGTCTGTCTGACTGTCACTCCCTCCTTCCCTCCCTCCCTCTCTCTCTCTCTCTTTAACTAGTCTGACCAGCTCTTGGTCTGTAGAATAGCACAAAGAAAGAGAAAGTCAGTTTGGTTATATTTCTCTCCTTCTAATTCCTTGTGAGGGAATAATTTTATTTTACCTAATGAGTACAACACAGCTTTGGTTACACCCCATAGCAGAGGGAAGTAGGGATGGTGTTCATAAAATCAGTAAACTGGGCCTTTACTAGTCTTGTATTAACAGACCTTTACTAGTCCTGTATTAGAGGACCTTTACTAGTCCTGTATTAGAGGACCTTTACTAGTCCTGTATTAACAGACCTTTACTAGTCCTGTATTAACAGACCTTTACTAGTCCTGTATTAACAGACCTTTACTAGTCCTGTATTAGAGGACCTTTACTAGTCCTGTATTAACAGACCTTTACTAGTCCTGTATTAGAGGACCTTTACTAGTCCTGTATTAGAGGACCTTTACTAGTCCTGTATTAGAGGACCTTTACTAGTCCTGTATTAGAGGACCTTTACTAGTCCTGTATTAGAGGACCTTTACTAGTCCTGTATTAACAGACCTTTACTAGTCCTGTATTAGAGGACCTTTACTAGTCCTGTATTAGAGGACCTTTACTAGTCCTGCATTAACAGACCTTTACTAGTCCTGTATTAGAGGACCTTTACTAGTCCTGTATTAGAGGACCTTTACTAGTCCTGTATTAACAGACATTTACTAGTCCTGTATTAGTGGACCTTTACTAGTCCTGTATTAGAGGACCTTTACTAGTCCTGTGTTAACATACCTTTACTAGTCCTGTATTAACAGACCTTTACTAGTCCTGTATTAGTGGACCTTTACTAGTCCTGTAATAGAGGACCTTTACTAGTCCTGTATTAGTGGACCTTTACTAGTCCTGTATTAACAGACCTTTACTAGTCCTGTATTAACAGACCTTTACTAGTCCTGTATTAACATACCTTTACTAGTCCTGTATTAGAGGACCTTTACTAGTCCTGTATTAACATACCTTTACTAGTCCTGTATTAGAGGACCTTTACTAGTCCTGTATTAACATACCTTTACTAGTCCTGTATTAGAGGACCTTTACTAGTCCTGTATTAGTGGACCTTTACTAGTCCTGTATTAGTGGACCTTTACTAGTCCTGTATTAACAGACCTTTACTAGTCCTGTATTACTAGTCCTGTATTACTAGTCCTGTATTAGTGGACCTTTACTAGTCTTGTATTAACAGACCTTTACTAGTCCTGTATTAGTGGACCTTTACTAGTCCTGTATTAACAGACCTTTACTAGTCCTGTATTAACAGACCTTTACTAGTCCTGTATTAGAGGACCTTTACTAGTCCTGTATTAGAGGACGTTTACTAGTCCTGTATTAACAGACCTTTACTAGTCCTGTATTAACAGACCTTTACTAGTCCTGTATTAACAGACCTTTACTAGTCCTGTAATAGAGGACCTTTACTAGTCCTGTATTAGTGGACCTTTACTAGTCCTGTAATAGAGGACCTTTACTAGTCCTGTATTAGTGGACCTTTACTAGTCCTGTAATAGAGGACCTTGACTAGTCCTGTGTTAATAGACCTTTACTAGTCCTGTATTACTAGTCCTGTATTAGAGGACCTTTATTAGTCCTGTGTGAACAGGCCTTTACTAGTCCTGTGTGAACAGGCCTTTACTAGTCCTGTGTTAATAGACCTTTACTAGTCCTGCATTAGCAGACCGATATAGACATCCGTAGTGGGCCAATTCAGGACTCAGGTAACAGACTAATGTCCTGTTTGAAAGATATTGTAGCGACTAACATGCAGACCACACTTATCGCGACGCGTCGATGTGAGTCTGCGTAGCCAGACGCTAAAATAGAACTATCTGTGATGTTTGATGTGCTGCAAGTCCCGCCTCTCCCATCTCCTCATTGGTTGTTAGGAGCGTATACCCACGTGGGTGATTGAAAGATGGACTGAGGTCCACACTCCAGTCCAGTTGGTGGTGGTAATGCACCTTACAGTTGGTTGCCAACCGCCATATAAAGTTCAGTTAGACTACAGACATTATATATCAACATTAACTAAGGTAGAACAGACTACTGACATTATATATCAACATTAACTAATGTAGAACAGACTACTGACATTAACTAAGGTAGAACAGACTACAGACATTATATATCAACATTAACTAAGGTAGAACAGACTACAGACATTATATATCAACATTAACTGAGGTGGAACAGACTACAGACATTATATATCAACATTAACTAAGGTGGAACAGACTACAGACATTATATATCAACATTAACTAAGGCAGAACAGACTACTGAGATTATCTAAGGTAGAACAGACTACTGACATTTTATATCAACATTAACTAAGGTAGAACAGACTACTGAGATTAACTAAGGTAGAACAGACTACTGACACTATGGATCAACATTAACTAAGGTAGAACAGACTACTGGCATTAACTAAGGTAGAACAGACGACTGACATTATGGATCAACATTAACTAAGGTAGAACAGAATACTGACATTAACTAAGGTAGAACAGACTACAGACATTATATATCAACATTAACTAAGGTAGAACAGACTACTGACATTAACTAAGGTAGAACAGACTACTGGCATTAACTAAGGTAGAACAGACTACTGACATTAAGTAAGGTAGAACAGACTCTGACATTAACTAAGGTAGAACAGACTACTGACATTATATATCAACATTAACTAAGGTAGAACAGACTACTGACATTAACTAAGGTAGAACAGACTACTGGCATTAACTAAGGTAGAACAGACTACTGACATTAACTAAGGTAGAACAGACTACTGACATTATATATCAACATTAACTAAGGTAGAACAGACTACTGACATTATATATCAACATTAACTAAGGTAGAACAGACTACTGACATTAACTAAGGTAGAACAGACTACAGACATTAACTAAGGTAGAACAGACTACTGACATTAACTAAGGTAGAACAGACTACTGACATTAACTAAGGTAGAACAGACTACTGACATTAACTAAGGTAGAACAGACTACTGACATTAACTAAGGTAGAACAGACTACTGACATTATATATCAACATTAACTAAGGTAGAACAGACTACTGACATTAACTAAGGTAGAACAGACTACTGGCATTAACTAAGGTAGAACAGACTACTGACATTAACTAAGGTAGAACAGACTACTGACATTAACTAAGGTAGAACAGACTACTGACATTAACTAAGGTAGAACAGACTACTGACATTAACTAAGGTAGAACAGACTACTGACATTATATATCAACATTAACTAAGGTAGAACAGACTACTGACATTAACTAAGGTAGAACAGACTACAGACATTAACTAAGGTAGAACAGACTACTGACATTAACTAAGGTAGAACAGACTACTGACATTAACTGAGGTGGAACAGACTACTGACATTATATATCAACATTAACTAAGGTAGAACAGACTACTGACATTAACTAAGGTATAACAGACTACTGACATTAACTAAGGTGGAACAGACTACTGACATTAACTAAGGTAGAACAGACTACTGACATTATATATCAACATGAACTAAGGTAGAACAGACTACTGGCATTAACTAAGGTGGAACAGACTACTGACATGAACTAACGTAGAACAGACTACAGACATTATATATCAACATTAACTAAGGTAGAACAGACTACAGACATTATATATCAACATTAACTAAGGTAGAACAGACTACTGACATTAACTAAGGTAGAACAGACTACTGACATTAACTAAGGTGGAACAGACTACTGACATGAACTAACGTAGAACAGACTACAGACATTATATATCAACATTAACTAAGGTAGAACAGACTACAGACATTATATATCAACATTAACTAAGGTAGAACAGACTACTGACATTAACTAAGGTATAACAGACTACTGACATTAACTAAGGTAGAACAGACTACAGACATTATATATCAACATTAACTAAGGTAGAACAGACTACAGACATTATATATCAACATTAACTAAGGTAGAACAGACTACTGACATTAACTAAGGTAGAACAGACTACTGACATTAACTAAGGTGGAACAGACTACTGACATGAACTAACGTAGAACAGACTACAGACATTATATATCAACATTAACTAAGGTAGAACAGACTACAGACATTATATATCAACATTAACTAAGGTAGAACAGACTACTGACATTAACTAAGGTAGAACAGACTACAGACATTAACTAAGGTATAACAGACTACTGACATTAACTAAGGTGGAACAGACTACTGACATTAACTAAGGTGGAACAGACTACTGACATTAAGTAAGGTAGAACAGACTACTGACATTAACTAAGGTAGAACAGACTACAGACATTATATATCAACATTAACTAAGGTAGAACAGACTACTGGCATTAACTAAGGTAGAACAGACTACAGACATTATATATCAACATTAACTAAGGTGGAACAGACTACTGACATTAACTAAGGTAGAACAGACTACAGACATTATATATCAACATTAACTAAGGTATAACAGACTACTGACATTAACTAAGGTGGAACAGACTACTGACATTAACTAAGGTGGAACAGACTACTGACATTAAGTAAGGTAGAACAGACTACTGGCATTAACTAAGGTAGAACAGACTACAGACATTATATATCAACATTAACTAAGGTAGAACAGACTACTGGCATTAACTAAGGTAGAACAGACTACAGACATTATATATCAACATTAACTAAGGTAGAACAGACTACTGACATTAACCAAGGTAGAACAGACTACTGACATTATATATCAACATTAACTAAGGTAGAACAGACTACAGACATTATGGATCAACATTAACTAAGGTAGAACAGACTACAGACATTATATATCAACATTAACTAAGGTAGAACAGACTACAGACATTGTATATCAACATGAACTAAGGTAGAACAGACTACAGACATTATGGATCAACATTAACTAAGGTGGAACAGACTACAGACATTATGGATCAACATTAACTAAGGTGGAACAGACTACAGACATTATGGATCAACATTAACTAAGGTAGAACAGACTACAGACATTATGGATCAACATTAACTAAGGTGGAACAGACTACAGACATTAACTAAGGTGGAACAGATTACAGACATTATATATCAACATTAACTAAGGTAGAACAGACTACAGACATTATGGATCAACATTAACTAAGGTGGAACAGACTACTGTCTGAAGTTACTCGGACAACATCCTGGTCACACGGTCATGTGACATTCAGAGTGCGTCCCAAACAGCACCCAAATCACAATACAGCCTCTTGTCATATATAGTGCACTGTACAGTGAACAGGGTGCCATTAGGACACAATGGCACTCAGTGTGTACTTATGTAGATTTCTCATAATGCTGTGTGCTCTCTGCTCTCTCTCTCTCTCTCTGGGTCAATGTTTGAGTTTGTGCAGGTGAGGTATATGGATATTAACTAGAGAGAGAAAATGGCCCGTTGTCTATTGTCTCAGTGGTAAGACATAGTCATGCTCTGTGTGAGACAGAGACAGAAAGGGAATGAATGGAGGAATGGATAGATGCGGAGAGAGAGTTACAGAAAGAGTGAGGCATTGTGGGCGATCGAGTGGCGCAGCGGTCTAAGCTACTACATCTCAGTGCTTGAGGCGTTACTACAGACACCCTGGTTCGATTACAGGCTGTATCACAACCCGGCTGTGATTGGGAGTCACCATAGGGCGGCGCACAATTGGCCCAGTATCGTCCGGGTTTGGTTGTTGTTGGTCGTCGTTGCGAATAAGAATTGGTTCTTAATGGACTTGCCTAGTTAAATAAAGGTTCCATGAAATGTGTTGTTGTTTTAAATCGAGAAAGACACACTGTGGTCAGCGGAAAAACACTGACTAGGCAGCCTAGACTACCCACAGCGAGATGCACCTGCTTAGGTGTCCTGCTTTGGTTACGACACTCTCTCTCTCTCCCTCTCTCTCTCCCTCGCTCTGTCTCTCGCTCTGTCTCTCGCTCGCTCTCTGTCTGTCTCTCCATCTCTCTGTCGCTCTCTCCCTCTCTCTCTCTCGCTCTCTGTCTTTCTCGTTGAACTTTTTTCTCTCTCTATCAACCGCGTCTATTGGACGCTACAACTTTACTGCTATTCGGTCATAGATACGATGTTATCTGTAGGCTATGTTGCACCTGTATATTTTGAAATCACACGCAAACACACACGCACCAGCAGGCGCGCATACACACACACGGACACGGACACCTGTTGCTGCTGCATACTAGCGGGAAGTTTCGGCTTACCTTAGTTCCTTTTACACGGTAGAAAGGGTGAGGGGAAGGGAGGCAACTATCCAGAGTCCACCTGAACGACAGGTTGAAAAATAATTAAATACTAAATTCTGAAAAAGTGTCCGTATTCATTAAATGGAAAGGACGGGTTAGCTGCTGTGCTGCGGCTCCAGTCCAGATGCGTCTGGTAACGGCTGGTCGAAGACAGTCTCCGATCCAACTCCGACTGGCCTTCTCTGGGGCGGGACTTAGCTCTGCGCTACCTCCGAAATGAAGGGAGTGGCAGAGAGAGAGAGAGAGAGAGAGAAAGACTGTACTCTCTGTTTAGGGCCAGATAGCATTCTAGTTTGCTCTGTGTTTTTGTTGTAAATTCTTTGTCATGTAATTCTCTTTCTGTTTTCTCATGATTTGGTTGGGTCTTTCCCATGCCAATGAAGCCCTTTGAGTTGAGAGAGATACTGCAACACTGTCCATCGCCATTATGATATATGTTTACTGTACATTTTGTATGGTTTATTTCACTTGTGTGTATTATCTATTTTACTTGTTTTGGCAACGTTAACACATGTTTCCCATGTCAATAAAGCCCTTTGAATTGAATTGACAGAGAGAAAGAGAGAGAGAGTTGGGGGAGGGGGGAGGGGGGGGGAGAGATCACAGTAGCAAGATTTGTGACCTGTTGCCACAAGAAAAGGTCAACCAGTGAAGAACAAACACCATTGTAAATACAACCCATATTTATGCTTCTTTATTTTCCCTTGTGTACTTCAACTATTTGCACATCATTACAACACTGTATATATACATAATATGACATTTAAAATGTCTTTATTCTTTTGGAACTTCTGTGAGTGTAATGTTTACCGTTCGTTTGATATTGTTAATTTCACTGTTCATTATTATCTACTTTACTTGCTTTGGCAAAATGGTAACGTGTTTCCCATGTCAATAAATCCCCTTTAAATTGAATTAAAGGGGTGCAGAGAGGAAGAGAAGAATAGAGAGAACCCATTGTGCTACCTGACTGACTGTCTCTAAACAGGTGTGTTGTTGACCCTGTAAACATGGAGGGGCTCTGATGATAGTCTCTAAACAGTCAATAAATCCCCTTTAAATTGAATTAAAGGGGTACAGAGAGGAAGAGAAGAATAGAGAGAACCCATTGTGCTACCTGACTGACTGTCTCTAAACAGGTGTGTTGTTGACCCTGTAAACATGGAGGAAGGGCTCTGCTGGCTCTGAAGATGCTCTCCATTTAATGTTTAATTTGACTCTTTTCTAAGGCCGACTGTCAACAGCCACACAAACATGTAACAATGCTTTTCCATAAAACAATCCTAGTAAGGACAGATTAAAGGAGATATATACAACAATCCTAGTAAGGACAGATTATAGGAGATATATACAACAATCCTAGTAAGGACAGGTTATATATACACAACAATCCTAGTAAGGACAGGTTATATATACACAACAATCCTAGTAAGGACAGGTTATAGGAGATATATACAACAATCCTAGTAAGGACAGGTTATAGGAGATATATATAACAATTCTAGTAAGGACAGGTTATATATATATATATATACAACAATCCTAGTAAGGACAGGTTATATATATATACAACAATCCTAGTAAGGACAGGTTATATATATATACAACAATTCTAGTAAGGACAGGTTATATATATATATACAACAATCCTAGTAAGGACAGGTTATATATACAACAATCCTAGTAAGGACAGGTTATATATATATACAACAATCCTAGTAAGGTCAGGTTATATATATATATATACAACAATTCTAGTAAGGACAGGTTATATATATACAACAATCCTAGTAAGGTCAGGTTATATATATACACAACAATCCTAGTAAGGACAGGTTATATATATACAACAATCCTAGTAAGGACAGGTTATATATATATACAACAATCCTAGTAAGGACAGGTTATATATATACAACAATCCTAGTAAGGACAGGTTATATATATACACAACAATCCTAGTAAGGACAGGTTATATATATATATATATATATATATATACAACAATCCTAGTAAGAACAGGTTATATATATACACAACAATCCTAGTAAGGACAGGCTATATATATATATATATATATATATATATATATATATATACACAACAATCCTAGTAAGGACAGGTTATATATATATATACAACAATCCTAGTAAGGACAGGTTATATATATATACAACAATCCTAGTAAGGACAGGTTATATATATATATATATATATATATATATATATATATATATATATATATATATATATATATACACAACAATCCTAGTAAGGACAGGTTATATATATATATATATATATATATATATATATATATATATACACAACAATCCTAGTAAGGACAGGTTATATATATACAACAATCCTAGTAAGGACAGGTTATATATATATATATATATGTATATATATATATATATATATATATATATACACAACAATCCTAGTAAGGACAGGTTATATATATACAACAATCCTAGTAAGGACAGGTTATATATATATATACAACAATCCTAGTAAGGACAGGTTATATATATACAACAATTCTAGTAAGGACAGGTTATATATATATACAACAATCCTAGTAAGGACAGGTTATATATATATACAACAATCCTAGTAAGGACAGGTTATATATATATACAACAATCCTAGTAAGGACAGGTTATATATATATATATATATACAACAATCCTAGTAAGGACAGGTTATATATATACAACAATCCTAGTAAGGACAGGTTATATATATATACAACAATCCTAGTAAGGACAGGTTATATATATATATATATATATACAACAATCCTAGTAAGGACAGGTTATATATATACAACAATCCTAGTAAGGACAGGTTATATATATATACAACAATCCTAATAAGGACAGGTTATATATATATACAACAATCCTAGTAAGGACAGGTTATATATATACAACAATCCTAGTAAGGACAGGTTATATATATATACAACAATCCTTTGAAAGGGCAGGTTATATATATATATACAACAATCCTAGTAAGGACAGGTTATATATATACAACAATTCTAGTAAGGACAGGTTATATATATATACAACAATCCTAGTAAGGACAGGTTATATATATATACAACAATCCTAGTAAGGACAGGTTATATATATATACAACAATCCTAGTAAGGACAGGTTATATATATATATATATATACAACAATCCTAGTAAGGACAGGTTATATATATACAACAATCCTAGTAAGGACAGGTTATATATATATACAACAATCCTAATAAGGACAGGTTATATATATATACAACAATCCTAGTAAGGACAGGTTATATATATACAACAATCCTAGTAAGGACAGGTTATATATATATACAACAATCCTTTGAAAGGGCAGGTTATAGGAGATATATAGAAGATATAGATATAGATAAACATAGACCTTATTTAGAAAGCACATGGCCTATAATTGGTGGAACTGGGAGACTAATGCCTTACAGTGTATTTCTACGTTCTGTAAAGGCCAGTTCCACAGTGACAGAGGTACCGTGACTCAGATTTTTCACTTTAAAATGTCTGCCAAACCAAAAACATACGAAGATAACAAACTATGCATGAAGACTACTTTTTAAAAAATGTTTCCTGAAAATTGGACCTAAACTCATTTAGTGGAAGAACTGTGAAAATGCCAACTTTGGTAACAGAATAACTGTAAAATCTTGCTCAGGTTTTTAAGCGACCCCCCAAAAAAAACGATATCTACTCCGAATGAAGACTCAAAATGTCTGCAGAAAGATCTCAGCTATGACATGACACCTTGACTTGGTAAACAACTCATTTGGTATTTACCTACGGTCACTAATAACACAGAGGACATTATTACATTCACTAACAACACAGAGGACATTAATACATTCACTAACACAGAGGACATTAATACATTCACTAACACAGAGGACATTAATACATTCACTAACCACACAGAGGACATTATTACATTCACTAACAACACAGAGGACATTAATACATTCACTAACAACACAGAGGACATTAATACATTCACTAACACAGAGGACATTAATACATTCACTAACAACACAGAGGACATTAATACATTCACTAACAACACAGAGGACATTAATACATTCACTAACAACACAGAGGACATTAATACATTCACTAACAACACAGAGGACATTAATACATTCACTAACAACACAGAGGACATTAATACATTCACTAACAACACAGAGGACATTCATACATTCACTAACCACACAGAGGACATTAATACATTCACTAACAACACAGAGGACATTAATACATTCACTAACACAGAGGACATTAATACATTCACTAACAACACAGAGGACATTAATACATTCACTAACAACACAGAGGACATTAATACATTCACTAACAACACAGAGGACATTAACACATTCACTAACAACACAGAGGACATTAATACATTCACTAACAACACAGAGGACATTAATACATTCACTAACAACACAGAGGACATTAACACATTCACTAACAACACAGAGGACATTCACTAACAACACAGAGGACATTAATACATTCACTAACAACACAGAGGACATTCACTAACAACACAGAGGACATTAATACATTCACTAACAACACAGAGGACATTAACACATTCACTAACAACACAGAGGACATTAACACATTCACTAACAACACAGAGGACATTAATACATTCACTAACAACACAGAGGACATTAATACATTCACTAACAACACAGAGGACATTAATACATTCACTAACAACACAGAGGACATTAATACATTCACTAACAACACAGAGGACATTAATACATTCACTAACAACACAGAGGACATTAATACATTCACTAACAACACAGAGGACATTAATACATTCACTAACAACACAGAGGACATTAATACATTCACTAACAACACAGAGGACATTAATACATACACTAACAACACAGAGGACATTCATACATTCACTAACCACACAGAGGACATTAATACATTCACTAACAACACAGAGGACATAAACACATTCACTAACACAGAGGACATTAATACATTCACTAACAACACAGAGGACATTAATACATACACTAACCACACAGAGGACATTAATACATTCACTAACACAGAGGACATTAATACATTCACTAACAACACAGAGGAATCATAAAACATGGGACGAGATGTTAAAAACTGTCCATTGTGCCAATAGATGGAATGCACTCGCATGAGATTTGCCGTGATGTTGACAGAGTGGCATGGGAGGTTTATTTCTTAGACTGGGTTAAGATGTCAATTTTGGGACACATCCTCAGTAGTGTGCCTTCGAATCAGTGGGTTATTCGGCCTTTAATCACTAAACACTCTCATCAAAGGTGGCCAGCTAAAGGGTGATCAAGCCTTAGCTTGTGTCCCATGCCCAATTAAGATGTCCCACGGGACTATGCAAGGCAGGGGCGTCCTCTTCCCTGAGCCAGTCCTACAGCTGACCGCATACCTCATATGCCCTCCTCAAGTTGGAGGGATCTGAATTGGGTTCTCAGGTGGGGGTGGGGGGTCATGAAATTATAGCCCAGCAAGGGTCCTTCCGTTTAATCCAGATCCACTGGCTGCCTCTTTCAGCTGCTTGAGAAACTGCTCTGACGGTCTGCCGCAGAGCCTGTCCATGGATTCCAAGTTCTTTCAGCAACCTGACTGTGGAAGAAGCCACGAATCCTCTGCATCCCACTTCAACTGGCCAGACTTTTGCATTCCAGCCATGCTGAGTTGCGTCTGCTGCCAACTCTGTGTAACGCAGTTTCTTACGCTCGTAGGCCTCTTCAACAGAGTTTTCCCACGGGACTGTGAGCTCTATGATGTACACAACCTTTCGTGAAGGGGACCAGAGTACCATGTCTGGCCTAAGGTTGGTAGAAGCAATCTCAGGTGGAAAAATGAGTTGCTGGCCAATATTGACAAGCATCTTCCAGTCCCGGGCCATGGCTAGGTGTCCAGTTTCTGGCTTTGTAGGAGGATACTTGGGCCTTTTCTGTCCCTCCCGGATGAATGTTGTTGTTTTGACGGGATTGCTTGTTTTTGGAGGTAATGAATTGGTTGCACTCCTCTTGGTCTCAAGTGCTGCAGCCAGGCTCTTGAGGACCTGATTGTGCCTCCAGGTGTAGCGGCCTTGTGAGAGGCTGGTCTTGCAACCTGTCATTATATGCCTGAGAGTCGCTGGAGCTGGGCAGAGGGGGCAGGTCGAGTCCTCGCCATACCATTGATGTAGATTTTTTGGTGATGGAAGCACATCATAAACAGCTCTTATGATGAAGCTGATGTTGCTTGCCTCCATTTGCCAAAGCTCACTCCAGTTGATCTTTCTCCTCTCCAGGCCTTCCCACCGCGTCCATTGCCCTTGTTTAGCAAGAGAGACAGCCTTTGCACTTCTTGCAGTCTCCTCCTGTCTGTGCACCTCCTCGACCACCAGCTTCCTGCGTTCAGATGTTGTTGCCTTATGGAACGTTGGTTTGCTTGCTGCCAGGCCAAAGCCTCCTCTTCCATGCTGGATATTCCCCACAATGTCTTGGTGTCTCAGGGCTGATGTTGCTTGCTGCACAGCCTTGGATGATGTCCATTTCCGTCCAGTTTGTAGGGAGGTGCAGCCTTGCTAATGGTCTGGTCTTTGGAGTCCTTCAATGTCATCTGAAGTCTTACTTTAGAGCACTTATACTCCTCCATTAGACTTGTAAGAGGTAGTTCAAGGACCCCTTTGCCATAGAGGCCGATGTTACTCAAGCATCGTGGGACACCCAGCCATTTCTTCACGTATGAGGTAATTGTTCGCTCCAACTTCTCCACTGTTGTTATTGGGACCTCATAGACGGTGAGTGGCCACATTACCCGGGGGAGTCCAAACTGTAGGCACCACAGCTTGAGCCTCCCAGGCAGTAGGGTCTTGTTGATGTTCTCAAGATCGTCGGCGATGTCCTGCCTTACTTGCTGCACTTGATCTTTATCCCGGAGGCTTTCGTTGTACCATCTACCCAGGCTCTTGATGGGTTGTTCAGACACCGTTGGTATCGGGTCATCTCCAATGCAGAACCTCACATCTTTAAGCTGTCCCTTGACTATGGAAATGCTTCGAGATTTGCTTGGCTTAATTTTCATCCGGGCCCACTTGATGTTATCCTGCAGTTTTGCAAGTAGCCGCCTGGTGCATGCTGCAGTGGTGGTCAGTGTAGTCATGTCATCCATGTATTCTCGGATTGGTGGGAGATGGAGCCCTTCCTTAGTTCTCTCACCGCCGACCACCCATCTCGATGCCCTGATGATGACTTCCATGGCCATAGTGAAGGCCAGAGGTGAACTTGTACAGCCTGCCATTATGCCTACTTCCAAGCGCTGCCATGTCGTTGTGAAGTCAGGTGTCGTGAAACACAATTGCAGGTCTTGGAAATAGGCCTTTACCAGTGTAGTGATGGGTTCTGGTACGTGAAAAAGTTGAAGGATTCCCAGAGGAGTTCATGGGGAACTGAGCCAAAGGCGTTGGCCAGGTCGAGGAAGATGACATAAAGGTCTCTCTTGTCCTTCTTAGCTGTTTGGATCTGGTGCCAAATCATACTATTATGTTCCAGGCAACCAGAGAAACCAGGAATGCCTGCTTTCTGTACAGATGTATCAATGTACTTGTTCCTTTCCAGATAAGTGGACAGCCTCTGTGCTATTATACTGAAAAAGATCTTCCCTTCGACGTTGAGAAGGGAGATTGGTCGGAATTGACTGATGTCTGTCGCATCCTTCTCTTTCGGGATTAGCACACCTCCAGCCCTTCGCCATGCCTTTGGTATTATTTCCTTCTGCCACACTATCCTCATGAGCCTCCAAAGAAAGCGTAGAACATCCGGGGCGTTCTTGTAGAGCTTGTATGGTACTCCATTAGGCCCAGGAGCCGAGGCCGCTCTTGCTCTTCGGACAACGTTCTCTACTTCCCTCCATTTTGGAGGGTCAGTGTCCAGATTGAATTCTGGTGGTTGAATAGGTGGGATGTCATGTGGGATGATTATCTGCTCATGCCTTTTCATGTCCTGGTGGACCTTTTCCAGATGTTCTTCCAGTTCAGGCTTTGGAGTTTTTAGGATTCCGCACTTTTCCTTTGCAAAGAGATCTTTGACAAACTTAAAGGGTTTTTTATAGAACTGTGTTCTTGAGTGTTCCTTCCAGACTATATTATATTACAGACTACTACTATGTTCCTGGCTTGTGAGAGAGGACACATCCCTGTGGCGCCCCTGTGTTCAGGGTCAGCTCATCAGAGAGGGGACACACCCCTGTGGCGCCCCTGTGTTCAGGGTCAGCTCATCAGAGAGGGGACACACCCTGTGGCGCCCTGTGTTCAGGGTCAGCTCATCAGAGAGGCCCCATTCATGAGGACCCTCTGTGGGCGGTCAGTTAATGTCCTTGATCCAACCTGCCAGGCCTCCGTTGACGTTCAGGACCATTAGTCGTTATAACATTGTGTGGATTTGCATTGTCTCCAAAGCTGAACTAAAATCAATAAATAACATGTGATCTTCTATGGACAGGGTAAGGTGCTTACTAACAACCCTTTCCAGGCATTTGCTCAAAAAAGGGCGTAAGGGCCACAGGTCGAAAGTCATTCGGTGATTTGGCCCCTGACTTCTCAGTCACCGGTACAATGCTCAACACCTTCTACTGTACTCTACTGTACTCCACTCCACTCTACTGTACTCTACTGTACTCTACTGTACTCCACTCCACTCTACTGTACTGTACTCTACCGTACTGTACTGTACTCTACCATACTGTACTGTACTCTACTGTACTCCACTGTACTCCACTCTACTGTACTGTACTGTACTGTACTCTACCGTACTGTACTGTACTCTACCGTACTGTACTCTAGTGTACTCTACTGTACTCCACTGTACTCCACTCTACTCTACTGTACTCCACTCTACTCTACTGTACTCTACCGTACTGTACTGTACTCTACCGTACTGTACTGTACTCTACCGTACTGTACTGTACTCTACCGTACTGTACTCTACCGTACTGTACTGTACTCTACCGTACTGTACTCTACCGTACTGTACTCTACCGTACTGTACTCCACTGTACTCTACTGTACTCTACCGTACTGTACTCTACCGTACTCTACTGTACTCCACTCTACTCTACTGTACTCCACTCTACTCTACTGTACTCTACCGTACTGTACTGTACTCTACCGTACTGTACTGTACTCTACCGTACTGTACTCTACCGTACTGTACTGTACTCTACCGTACTGTACTCTACCGTACTGTACTCTACCGTACTGTACTCCACTGTACTCTACTGTACTCTACCGTACTGTACTGTACTCTACCGTACTGTACTGTACTCCACTCTACTCCACTGTACTCCACTCTACTCTACTGTACTCCACTCTACTCTACTGTACTCCACTCTACTCTACTGTACTCTGCCGTACTCTACTGTACTCTACCGTACTGTACTGTACTCTAACGTACTGTACTGTACTCTACCGTACTGTTCTGTGCTCTACTCTACTGTTCTGTCCTCTACTCTACTGTTCTGTCCTCTACTCTACTGTACTCTATTGTACTCTACTCTACTCTATTGTACTCTACTCTACTCTATTGTACTCTACTCTACTCTACTGTACTGTACTCTACTCTACTCTATTGTACTCTACTCTACTGTACTCTATTTTACTCCATTGTACTCTACTCTATTGTACTCTACTCTATTGTACTCTATTGTACTCTACCGTACTGTACTGTACTCTACCGTACTGTTCTGTGCTCTACTGTACTCTACTCTACTGTTCTGTCCTCTACTCTACTGTTCTGTCCTCTACTCTACTGTTCTGTCCTCTACTCTACTGTACTGTCCTCTATTGTACTCTACTCTAATGTACTCTACTCTACTCTTTTGTACTCTACTATACTCTATTTTACTCTATTGTACTCTACTCTAATGTACTCTACTCTAATGTACTCTACTCTACTCTATTGTACTCTACTCTACTCTATTGTACTCTACTCTACTGTACTCTACTCTACTCTATTGTACTCTACTCTACTCTATTGTACTCTACTGGACTCTATTTTACTCTATTGTACTCTACTCTATTGTACTCTACTCTACTCTATTGTACTCTACTCTATTGTACTCTACTCTATTGTACTCTACTGTACTCTATTGTACTCTATTGTACTCTACTCTATTGTACTCTACTCTATTGTACTCTATTGTACTCTACTCTATTGTACTATCCAATCTTGTGAAACATATGTCTATGAGAGGTTGAGATTTGGGCCTGTCAGGGTCACTCACAACGTTTCAACTACTTTCCAACTTACATGTACGTCCGGTGTCGGTCGGTGCTCAGCGGGTGAGGATGCTGGTTACAGTACATGGAGAGAGAGGGGGCTCATGGGTAGGTGTCAGTAAGAGCTGGGAGAGAGAGAGAGGGAGAGAGAGGGTGCTCACGGGTAGTTGTCAGTAAGAGTATAACCCCCCTGGGAACAATAACAGAACCCCTGGGAACATAACCCCCCTGGGAACAATAACCCCCTGGGAGCCATAACCCCCCTGGGAACAATAACCACCCTGGGAACAATAACCCCCCTGGGAGCCATAACCACCCTGGGAGCCATAACCCCCCTGGGAGCCATAACCACCCTGGGAACAATAACCCCCCTGGGAACAATAACCCCCCCTGGGAACAGAACCCCTTTAGGTTCTAGATAGCACCTTTTTTCTAAGAGTGTACTTGACCTCAGTAACACACCAGGTGGGAAACATTCAGTAGGGAGGTTCCTCTCTTCTCCTCGGTTCTTTCTTTCATCCTCTGTTCTTCAGATAGAGGGGGAGGAAGGGGCGTTGTTTAAATGTTAACATCACCCAGACAAAGACGCAGGTCTGTTCACACACACTATGGGGGGGGGGGCGGGGAGGTTTAATACAAATGAACATTTATTTTCCTGAACACAAGTCCGTGCCCCTCTCTCTCTCTCTCTCTCTCTCTCTCTCTCTCTCTCTCTCATTTTAAGGGCATTATTGGCATGGGAAACGTGTTAACAATGCTCACTGAGTCTGTACATAGTCAAAGCTTTCTTTAGTTTTGGGTCAGTCACAGTGGTCAGGTATTCTGCCGCTCTGTACTCTCTGTTTAGGGACAAATAGCATTCTAGTTTGCTTTGTTTTTTTGTTAATTCTTTCCAATGTGTGAAGTAATTATCTTTTTTGTTTTCTCATGATTTGGTCTAATTGTGTTGCTAAATTATTCAATTTCTGTTAGTCACGTGTCTGTGGAACTTGTTCAGTTTATGTCTCATTTGTTGAATCTTGTTGTATACTAATATTTACACATGTTAATTAAAGTTTCCTGAAAATAAACGCAGTTTAACCATTTGTCATTGTTTTTAATGTTCTTCGGTTTTCTGCTTGACATTTTATTATTTGATACTGGAGCTGAAATGAAACGTCAAATATACTGCTTAGGTTTTCTACCAATTTACACCTCGACTACTACAGTGAAAGGTTTAGTCCAGGAAGTTGTCCAAAGGGGAGTGAATTTGTTGTTGCCTAATAGTTTTTTAGGTTTCCACACTACTTTCCTTCCCTCTATAGCATTTCCTATTAGTATTATTGTTCATTGACTATGTACATGCCCAGCGTCCGACAGAGCAGCAGGAGTTGTGACCTATTTTTGTTGGTTATGTTGTCATAGTTGTGCCTGGGGGGCATATGGGGGAGGGAATGCTGTCACCTGCAGGTAGGTGTTTGTCCCCCTGTGTGCTGAGGGTGTCAGGTTCTTGTCCAGTTCTGGCATTTAGGTCGCCACAGACTAGTACATGTCCCTGGGTCTACATGTCCCTGGGCCACTCTTCCTCTCCCTCTCTCTCTCTCTTTCTCTCTCTGTCACCTGAGCTTCATATCAATAGTTGATCACCCTGGGACACTCAATCTACTGATGAACAGAACACTGAAGGAAGGGAGAGGAGAGAGAAGAGGAGGGGAGAGGAGAGGAGAGGAGAAGAGAGGAGAGGAGAGCAGAAGGGAGAGGAGAAGAGAAGGGAGGAGAGGTTAGGTGAGGAGAAGGGAGAGAGGAGTGATTGGAGTCAGATAAAGGAGGAGAGGGGAGGAGAGGAGAAGGGAGAGAGGGTGAGAGGAGAGGAGAAGGGAGAGAGGGTGAGAGGAGAAGGGAGAGGGGGTGAGAGGAGTCAGATAAAGGAGGAGAGGGGAGGAGAGGGGAGGAGAGGAGAAGGCAGAGAGGGTGAGAGGAGAAGGGAGAGAGGAGTGATATGAGTCAGATAAAGGAGGAGAGGGGAGGAGAGGAGAAGGGAGAGAGGGTGAGAGGAGAAGGGAGAGGGGGTGAGAGGAGTCAGATAAAGGAGGAGAGGGGAGGAGAGGGGAGGAGAGGAGAAGGCAGAGAGGGTGAGAGGAGTGAGAGGAGAAGGGAGAGAGGAGTGATAGGATTCAGGTAAAGGAGGAGAGGAGAGGAGAAGGGAGAGAGGGTGAAAGGAGAAGGGGAAGAGGGTGAGAGGAGTCAGATAAAGGAGGAGAGGGGAGGAGAGGAGAAGGCGTGAGGTGCTCGAACAGTTTAATACTGCCAGTTGAGTGATGACTGATTCACCCAGATGCTTCTCCTCTATATTTTTGTAGCCGTCTATTTACCCCACAAACCGATGCTGGCACTAAGACCGCAGGTGGCAGGTAGCCTAGTGGTTAGAGCGTTGGACTTGTAACCAAAGGGTTGCAAGATTGAATCCTAGAGCTGACAAGGTAAAAAATCTGTCATCTGCCACTGAACAAGGCTGTTCCTAGGCCGTCATTGTAAATAAGAATTTGTTCTTAACTGACTTGACTAGTTAAATAAAGGTGAACCATCAAACAGGCAAAGTGTCAATACAGGACTAAGATCGATTCTTACTACACCGGCTCTGATGCTCTTCGGATGTGGCAGGCAATCTATTACAGAGGGAAGCCCAGCCGCGAGTTTCCCAGTGAACCTACCAGACGACCTAAATGCCTTTTATGCTCGCTTCGAGGCAAGCAACACTGAACCATGCATAACAGCACCAGCTGTTCCGGACGACTGTGTGATCACGCTCTCCGTAGCCGATGTGAGCAAGACTTTTAAAAACAGGTCAACATTCACAAGGCCGAGGGGCGGATTACCAGGACCACCATGGTCCCTGTGTTCAAGAAAAGTGAATGTAACCACCTCCTATGATGCCTGGGTCACTTACAGTCGCCACAACAAGCAGCTCCACTGAAATTACACTGAAAGATGTTTGCGGAGCATCCTGGGAATCACCTGGGGCAACACAGAAATGCTTGCTACTTGATCAACTGCAAGAGTGCGGAGGCCATGGTCAACGAACATGTCATTAGAATGTCTCTGGAGCGGAAGATCCTGTATGGCCAGCTACAACTTGGCCGGCGGTCTGTAGGGGGGGTGGGCCAGCTACATCTTGGCCGGCGGTCTGTAGGGGGGGGGGGGGGGGGCTACATCTTGACAAGTGGTCTGTAGGGGGGTGGGCCAGCTACATCTTGGCGGTGGTCTGTAGGGGGGGTGGGCCAGCTACATCTTGGCCGGTGGTCTGTAGGGGGGGGGGGGGGAGCTACATCTTGACAAGTGGTCTGTAGGGGGGTGGGCCAGCTACATCTTGGCGGTGGTCTGAAGGGGGGGTGGGCCAGCTACATCTTGGCCGGCGGTCTGTATAGGGGAGGGGGGGGGGGGGGGCTACATCTTGGCCGGTGGTCTGTAGGGGGGAGGAGGGGGGGAGCTACATCTTGGCCGGTGGTCTGTAGGGGGTGGGGGGGCTACATCTTGACTAGCGGTCTGTACGGGTGGGGCAGCTACATCTTGGCTAGCGGTCTGTAGGGGGGGGGGGGGGCAGCTACATCTTGGCTGGTGGTCTGTAGGGGGGGGCCAGCTACATTTTGGCCGGAGGTCTGTAGGGGGGGGCCAGCTACATCTTGGCTGGAGGTCTGTAGGGGGGGGCCAGCTACATTTTGGCCGGAGGTCTGTAGGGGGGGGCCAGCTACATCTTGGCTGGAGGTCTGTAGGGGGGGGCCAGCTACATCTTGGCCGGAGGTCTGTAGGGGGGGGCAGCTACATCTTGGCCGGAGGTCTGTAGGGGGGGGGAAGCTACATCTTGGCTAGCGGTCTGTAGGGGTGGGGCAGCTACATCTTGGCTAGCGGTCTGTAGGGGGGGGGGGGGGCAGCTACATCTTGGCTGGTGGTCTGTAGGGGGGGGCCAGCTACATTTTGGCCGGAGGTCTGTAGGGGGGGGGCAGCTACATCTTGGCTGGAGGTCTGTAGGGGGGGGCCAGCTACATCTTGGCCGGAGGTCTGTAGGGGGGGGCAGCTACATCTTGGCCGGAGGTCTGTAGGGGGGGGGAAGCTACATCTTGGCCAGTGGTCTGTAGGGGGGGAAAGCTACATCTTGGCCGAAGGTCTGTAGGCGGGGGGGGGGGAGCAGCTACATCTTGGCCGGAGGTCTGTAGGGGGGGGGACAGCTACATATTGGCCGGAGGTCTGTAGGGGGGAGGCAGCTACATCTTGGCTAGCGGTCTGTTGGGGGGGGGGGGGCAGCTACATCTTGGCCGGAGGTCTGTAGGGGGGGGGGGGGGCAGCTACATCTTGGCCGGAGGTCTGTAGGGGGGGGGGGGGGGGGGGGGGCAGCTACATCTTGGCCGGAGGTCTGTAGGGGGGTCAGCTACATCTTGACTGGTGGTCTGTAGGAGGGGACAGCTAGTCTGTCCCCTCCAACACAGATATACAACCATGTCTGTCCCCTCCATCACAGATTTACAACCATGTCTGTCCCCTCCATCACAGATATACAACCATGTCTGTCCCCTCCAACACAGATATACAACCATGTCTGTCCCCTCCAACACAGATATACAACCATGTCTGTCCCCATGTCTGTCCACTCCATCACAGATTTACAACCATGTCTGTCCCCTCCATCACAGATATACAACCATGTCTGTCCCCTCCAACACAGATTTACAACCATGTCTGTCCCCTCCATCACAGATTTACAACCATGTCTGTCCCCTCCATCACAGATATACATCCATGTCTGTCCCCTCCAACACAGATATACAACCATGTCTGTCCCCTCCATCACAGATATACAACCATGTCTGTCCCCTCCAACACAGATATACAACCATGTCTGTCCCCTCCATCACAGATATACAACCATGTCTGTCCCCTCCATCACAGATATACAACCATGTCTGTCCCCTCCAACACAGATATACAACCATGTCTGTCCCCTCCATCACAGATATACAACCATGTCTGTCCCCTCCATCACAGATATACAACCATGTCTGTCCCCTCCATCACAGATATACAACCATGTCTGTCCCCTCCATCACAGATTTACAACCATGTCTGTCCCCTAACACATATACAGTGGGGCAAAAAAGTATTTAGTCAGCCACCAATTGTGCAAGTTCTCCCACTGAAAAAAGATGAGAGAGGCCTGTAATTTTCATCATAGGTACACTTTAACTATCACAGACAAAAGGAACATTTTTTTCCAGAAATTCACATTGTAGGATATTTAATGAATTTATTTGCAAATTATGGTGGAAAATAAGTATTTGGTCACCTACAAAAAAGCAAGATTTCTGGCTCTCACAGACCTGTAACTTCTTCTTTAAGAGGCTCCTCTGTCCTCCACTCGTTACCTGTATTAATGGCACCTGTTTTTATCAGTATAAAAGACACCTGTCCACAACCTCAAACAGTCACACTCCAAACCCCACTATGGCCAAGACTAAAGAGTTGTCAAAGGACACCAGAAACAAAATTGTAGACCTGCACCAGGCTGGGAAGACTGAATCTCAATTAATGGTGTTTTTTCTGTGTTTCAACTGTGGGCTGTATTGGTCTAGGCTCAGTTTAGACTGTTAGATCATGAGTCAGATTTTATGGAGAGGAGGGAGCTGATCCTAGATCAGCCCTCCTAACTCTGTGCTTGTCTAGGATCAGTTTAGACTGTTAGATCATAATGGGTCAGATTATATGGAGAGGAGGGAGCTGATCCTAGACCAGCCCTCCTAACTCTGTACTGGTCTAGGATCAGTTTAGACTGTTAGATCATAATGGGTCAGATTATATGGAGAGGAGGGAGCTGATCCTAGACCAGCCCTCCTAACTCTGTACTGGTCTAGAATCAGTTTAGACTGTTAGATCATAATGGGTCAGATTTTATGGAGAGGAGGGAGCTGATCCTAGATCAGCCCTCCTAACTCTGTAGTGGTCTAGGATCAGTTTGGACTGTTAGATCATAATGGATCAGAATATATGTAGAGGGAACTGATCCTAGATCAGCCCTCCTTACTGGTCTAGGATCAGTTTAGACTGTTAGATCATAATGGGTCAGATTATATGGAGAGGAGGGAGCTGATCCTAGACCAGTGAAATTTCCCCCTAGGTACAGATCTTGGGTCAGCTTCCCTTCCCCCCCAATCCTAACCTTAACATTAGTGGGGGAAATACAAAACTGACCGAAGATCAGCGTCTAGGGGCAACTTCACCCTTTACTCTGAGTTCGACAGTCCTTCTTCTCTGCTCCGTTCTCATCTCTGTGCTGCTTCCACTCGCTCTGCCGCCATCTAGTGGTCAGAACGAAACATTACACTAACAAATGGCCCCATCATGGACACGCTCAAGAGCCAAAACAATGGGTGCGCGTTCGAGCGGATCAACTTTTGTCAAGACGTTGACTAACGTTGGTCACCGCCTTTCAAAAGTGTGTTGCATTGTGGGTAAAACAATTGCACGACCTGCGACTACATGGACGACTGCATGACCTTTAAAACAACCATGTGATCAAAAGGTCAAACTTTCGAATGCAGTCGACCGAAAATTTCTGATGTTTCTCCTCAACAAGCGCAACTTGAAGTCAGAACAGTAGCAGTAGAGTTGTTTTGTTAAGCAGCAGAGTAAACAGTATCACCTTCCGCCTGGTTCCAATACTCCTCACCAGAAGGTGGCAGTAACGTTGCAGAGTAAACAGTATCACCTTCCGTCTGGTTCCAATACTCCACACCAGAAGGTGGCAGTAACGTTGCAGAGTAAACAGTATCACCTTCGGTCTGGTTCCGATACTCCACACCAGAAGGTGGCAGTAACATTGCAGAGTAAACAGTATCACCCTCCATCTCAATTATCGCGGTCCATCTGGTACTCCAGACCAGAAGGTGGCAGTAGAGTTGTTTTGTTAAGCAGCAGAGTAAACAGTATCACCTTCCGTCTGGTTCCAATAGTCCACACCAGAAGGTGGCAGTAACATTGCAGTAGAGTATACATTATCACGGTCCATCTGGTACTCCAGACCAGAAGGTGGCAGTAGAGTTGTTTTGTTAACCTGTTGCGACGACCAAACCCGGATCCGGGATTCTATTTATAGACCTAAGCTCATTACCATAACGCAACGTTAACTATTCATGAAAATCGCAAATGAAATGAAATAAATATGCTAGCTCTCAAGCTTAGCCTTTTGTTAACAACACTGTCATCTCAGATTTTCAAAATATGCTTTTCAACCATAGGAAAACAATCATTTGTGTAACAGTAGCTAGCTAGCGTAGCATTTAGCGTTAGCATTAGCGTTAGCATTAGCGTTAGCATTTAGCAGGCAACTATCACAAAAACAAGTAAAGCCTTCAAATAAAATAACTTACCTTTGAAGAACTTCTGATGTTTTCAATGAGGAGACTCTCAGTTAGATAGCAGATGCTCCGTTTTTCCAAAAAGATTCTTTGTGTATTAGAAATAGCTCCGTTTTGTACATCACATTTGGCTACCAAAAAAAAAAAAAAAAAAAAAAAAAAAAACGAAAATTCAGCCCTCAAAACGCGAACTTTTTTCCAAATTAACTCCATAATATCAACTGAAACATGGCAAACGTGGTTTAGAATCAATCCTCAAGGTGTTTTTCCACATATCTCTTCAATGATATATCCTTCGTGGAAGCCTGGTTTCTCCTTGCTCTCAAATGGAAAAATAATTGCACCTGGCTTTACGCTCCAATTTCGACACAGGGACACCAGGCGGACACTTGGAAAATGTAGTCTCTTATGGTCAATCTTCCAATGATATGCCTACAAATACGTCACAATGCTGCTAACACTTTGGGGGAACGACAGAAAGTGTAGGCTCATTCCTTGCGCAATCACAGCCATATAAGGAGACAATGGAAAACAGAGCTTCAGAAATTCTGCTCATTTCCTGGTTGATGCATCATCTTGGTTCCGCCTGTAGAATGAGTTCTGGGGCACTTACAGACAATATCTTTGCAGATTCTGAAACTTCAGAGTGTTTTCTTTCAAAAACTGTCAAGAATATGCATAGTCGAGCATCTTTTCGTGACAAAATATTGCGCTTAAAACGGGAACGTTTTTTATCCAAAAATGAAATAGCGCCCCTAGAGATCAAAGAGGTTAAGCAGCAGAGTATACATTATCACGGTCCATCTGGTACTCCAGACCAGAAGGTGGCAGTAGAGTTGCGTTGTTAAGCTTTGTTTCCTGCCAGAAATACTTTCATTTGATTAGTATGAACACCCATTGTGTCTCGTATGTTGTCAATGGGCCGTGTGGTATATTCTGATCAAGGAGTGAATAGGAGTCAATTGAGCGCTAGCTCTAAAAAAAACACGATAAAACCTTGAATTACGTGAACAAGAAGTGTAACGTTACAAATATTTTCCAGTAACGTTAGATAATTGACTTGTTCTCTGTAACATCGTCATAGCTTTGAAAATCGTGACGTTACGTACTTTCGAGGAAAATAGGGCTAGATAGACACAACTAGAATTAGTAGAAACCCCTTGGTGATAACTAGATAGACACAACTAGAATTAGTAGAAACCCCTTGGTGATAACTAGATAGACACAACTAGAATTAGTAGAAACCCCTTGGTGATAACTAGATAGACACAACTAGAATTAGTAGAAACCCCTTGGTGATAACTAGATAGACACAACTAGAATTAGCAGAAACCCCTTGGTGATAACTAGATAGACAACTAGAATTAGTAGAGGATCTGTTACTATAGATTACCACTGTTGATGACTGATTTCAGTACATGGTCTGTTACTATAGATTACTACTGTTGATGACTGATTTCAGCACAGGGTCTGTTACTACAGATTACTACTGTTGATGACTGATTTCAGTACAGGGTCCAGGTCTGTTACTATAGATTACCACTGTTGATGACTGATTTCAGTACAGGGTCTGTTACTATAGATTACTACTGTTGATGACTGATTTCAGTCCAGGATCTGTTACTATAGATTACTACTGTTGATGACTGATTTCAGTACAGGATCTGTTACTATAGATTACTACTGTTGATGACTGATTTCAGTACAGGGTCTGTTACTATAGATTACTACTGTTGATGACTGATTTCAGTACAGGGTCTGTTACTATAGATTACTACTGTTGATGACTGATTTCAGTACAGGGTCTGTTACTATAGATTACTACTGTTGATGACTGATTTCAGTACAGGGTCTGTTACTATAGATTACCACTGTTGATGACTGATTTCAGTACAGGGTCTGTTACTATAGATTACTACTGTTGATGACTGATTTCAGTACAGGATCTGTTACTATAGATTACTACTGTTGATGACTGATTTCAGTACAGGGTCTGTTACTATAGATTACCACTGTTGATGACTGATTTCAGTACAGGGTCTGTTACTATAGATTACTACTGTTGATGACTGATTTCAGTACAGGATCTGTTACTATAGATTACTACTGTTGATGACTGATTTCAGTACAGGGTCTGTTACTATAGATTACTACTGTTGATGACTGATTTCAGTACAGGGTCTGTTACTATAGATTACTACTGTTGATGACTGATTTCAGTACAGGGACCAGGTCTGTTACTATAGATTACTACTGTTGATGACTGATTTCAGTACAGGGTCTGTTACTATAGATTACTACTGTTGATGACTGATTTCAGTACAGGGTCTGTTACTATTGATTACTACTGTTGATGACTGATTTCAGTACAGGGACCAGGTCTGTTTCTCCAATTTCCTGTTAAGTTATTTCCCCTCTATTGAAAAACACACACACACACACACACACACACACACACTGTCAGTGGCAGTTTTAAACTGTGTCTCTTGTCTGTCTGCATTGGGGCGCTGTGGCCTCACATCTGATTAGATTGGAGCGGGAGCCAGTTGCTGCTGTCATCAGTCATACAGCCCACTGCTGAGATGCAGCTGAGAGTCAGCGTGGCTCAGTCTGACACAGGGAAACCATCTTGGAGCAAAGAGCTAGATGTTTTGATGGGGGTGGTGTATTATTCAGTTCCACCCAGGGGATAACGACTGCCCCCCCCCCCCCCCCCCCCTCATTGAAGACAGGTAGGTTCAAGACTCCACCCAGGGGATAACGACTGCCCCCCCTCTCATTGAAGACAGGTAGGTTCAAGACTCCACCCAGGGGATAACGACTGCCCCCCCTCTCATTGAAGACAGGTAGGTTCAAGACTCCACCCAGGGGATAAAGACTGCCCCCCCCCCCTCTCATTGAAGACCGGTAGGTTCAAGACTCCACCCAGGGGATAACGACTGCCCCCCCTCTCATTGAAGACAGGTAGGTTCAAGACTCCACCCAGGGGATAACGACTGCCCCCCCTCTCATTGAAGACCGGTAGGTTCAAGACTCCACCCAGGGGATAACGACTGCCCCCCCTCTCATTGAAGACAGGTAGGTTCAAGACTCCACCCAGGGGATAACGACTGCCCACCCTCTCATTGAAGACAGGTAGGTTCAAGACTCCACCCAGGGGATAACGACTGCCCCCCCTCTCATTGAAGACCGGTAGGTTCAAGACTCCACCCAGGGGATAACGACTGCCCCCCCTCTCATTGAAGACCGGTAGGTTCAAGGCTCCACCCAGGGGATAACGACTGCTACCCCCCCTCTCTTTGAAGACACGTAGGTTCAAGACTCCACCCAGGGGATAACGACTGCCCCCCCTCTCATTGAAGACAGGTAGGTTCAAGACTCCACCCAGGGGATAACGACTGCCCCCCCTCTCATTGAAGACTCGTAGGTTCAAGACTCCACCCAGGGGATAACAACTGCCCCCCCTCTCATTGAAGACCGGTAGGTTCAAGACTCCACCCAGGGGATAACGACTGCCCCCCCTCTCATTGAAGACCGGTAGGTTCAAGGCTCCACCCAGGGGATAACGACTGCCCCCCCCCCCCCCCTCATTAAAGACACGTAGGTTCAAGGCTCCATCCAGGGGATAACGACTGCCCCCCCTCTCATTGAAGACACGTAGGTTCAAGACTCCACCCAGGGGATAACGACTGCCCCCCCTCTCATTGAAGACCGGTAGGTTCAAGGCTCCACCCAGGGGATAACGACTGCCCCCCCCCCCCCTCATTGAAGACACGTAGGTTCAAGACTCCACCCAGGGGATAATGACTGCCCCCCCCCCCTCATTGAAGACACGTAGGTTCAAGACTCCACCCAGGGAATAACGACTGCCCCCCCACCCTCATTGAAGACACGTAGGTTCAAGACTCCACCCAGGGGGTAACGACTGCCCCCCCCACCTCCCCCTCATTGAAGACACGTAGGTTCAAGACTCCACCCAGTGGATAACGACTGCCCCCCCTCTCATTGAAGACACGTAGGTTCAAGACTCCACCCAGGGGATAACGACTGCCCCCCCTCTCATTGAAGACCGGTAGGTTCAAGGCTCCACCCAGGGGATAACGACTGCCCCCCCCCCCCCCCCCCCTCATTGAAGACACGTAGGTTCAAGACTCCACCCAGGGGATAATGACTGCCCCCCCCCCCTCATTGAAGACACGTAGGTTCAAGACTCCAC
>NC_092156.1:78964250-79011750 GCF_045791955.1 Oncorhynchus clarkii lewisi
ACCATCTATCTCCTGGTTTACACCAGGTTACTACCATCTATCTCCTGGTTTACACCAGGTTAGTACCATCTATCTCCTGGTTTACACCAGGTTACTACCATCTATCACCAGGTTACTACCATCTATCACCTGGTTACTACCATCTATCTCCTGGTTTTCACTAGGTTACTACCATCTATCACCAGGTTACTACCATCTATCACCTGGTTACTACCATCTATCTCCTGGTTTTCACCAGGTTACTACCATCTATATGATTACTACCATCTATCACCTGGTTTACACCAGGTTACTACCATCTATCTCCTGGTTTTCACCAGGTTACTACCATCTATCTCCTGGTTTTCACCAGGTTACTACCATCTATCTCCTGGTTTACACCAGGATTTACCATCTATCTCCCATATATCACCTTTTCACCAGGTTACTACCATCTATATGATTACTACCATCTATCACCTGGTTTACACCAGGTTACTACCATCTATCTCCTGGTTTTCACCAGGTTACTACCATCTATCTCCTGGTTTACACCAGGTTACTACCATATATCACCAGGTTACTACCATCTATCACCTGGTTACTACCATCTATCACCTGGTTTACACCAGGTTACTACCATCTATCTCCTAGTTTTCACCAGGTTACTACCATCTATCACCAGGTTACTACCATCTATATGATTACTACCATCTATCTCCTGGTTTACACCTGGTTACTACCATCTATCTCCTGGTTTACACCGGGTTACTACCATCTATCACCAGGCTACTACCATCCATCTCCTGGTTACACCAGGTTAGTACCATCTATCTCCTGGTTTACACCGGGTTACTACCATCTATCTCCTGGTTTACACCAGGTTACTACCATCTATCACCAGGTTACTACCATCCATCTCCTGGTTACACCAGGTTAGTACCATCTATCTCCTGGTTTACACCTGGTTACTACCATCTATCTCCTGGTTTTCACCAGGTTACTACCATCCATCTCCTGGTTTACCCCTGGTTACTACCATCTATCTCCTGGTTTTCACCAGGTTACTACCATCTATCTCCTGGTTTACACCAGGTTACTACCATCTATCGACAGGTTACTACCATCTATCACCTGGTTACTACCATCTATCTCCTGGTTTTCACCTGGTTACTACCATCTATCTTCTGGTTTACACCAGGTTACTACCATCTATCACCAGGTTTACACCAGGTTACCTCCATCTATCACCTGGTTTACACCAGGTTACTACCATCTATATGGTTACTACCATCTATAACCTGGTTTACACCTGGTTACTAGCATCTATCTTCTGGTTTACACCAGGTTACTACCATCTATCACCAGGTTTACACCAGGTTACCTCCATCTATCACCTGGTTTACACCAGGTTACTACCATCTATAGGTTACCTCCATCTATCACCTGGTTTGTTACTACCATCTATATGGTTATCTCCTGGTTTACACCAGGTTACTACCATCTATCTCCTGGTTTACACCAGGTTACTAGCATCTATCTCTTGGTTTACACCTGGTTACTACCATATATCTCCTGGTTTACACCTGGTTACTACCATCTATCACCAGGTTACTAGCATGTATCTCCTGGTTTACACCTGGTTACTACCATCTATCACCAGGTTACTACCATCTATCACCTAGTTTACACCAGGTTACTACCATCTATCACCTGGTTTACACCAGGTTACTACCATCAATCTCCTGGTTTACACCTGGTTACTACCCTCTATCTCCTGGTTTACACCAGGTTACTACCATCTATCACCTTGTTTACACGAGGTTACCTCCATCTATCACCTGGTTTACACCAGGTTACTACCATCTATGTGGTTACTACCATCTATAACCTGGTTTACACCTGGTTACTAGCATCTATCTCCTGGTTTACACCTGGTTACTACCATCTATCACCAGGTTACTACCATCTATCACCTAGTTTACACCAGGTTACTACCATCTATCACCTGGTTTACACCAGGTTACTACCATCTATCACCTGGTTTACACCTGGTTACTACCATCTATCTCCTGGTATACACCAGGTTACTACCATCTATCTCCTGGTTTACACCAGGTTACTACCATCTATCTCCTGGTTTACACCAGGTTACTACCATCTATCTGGTTACTACCATCTATAACCTGGTTTACACCTGGTTACTACCATCTATCTCCTGGTTTACACCAGGTTACTACCATCTATCTCCTGGTTTACACCTGGTTACTACCATCTATCTGGTTACTACCATCTATCACCTGGTTTACACCAGGTTACTACCATCTATCTGGTTACTACCATCTATCACCTGGTTTACACCAGGTTACTACCATCCATCTCCTGGTTTCCACCAGGCTACTACCATCTATCTCCTGGTTTCCACCAGGCTACTACCATCTATCTCCTGGTTTACACCAGGTTACTACCATCTATATGGTTACTACCATCTATCACCTGGTTTACACCTTGTTACTACCATCTATCTCCTGGTTTACACCAGGTTACTACCATCTATCTCCTGGTTTTCACCAGGTTACTACCATCCATCTCCTGGTTTACACCAGGTTACTACCATCTATCTCCTGGTTTACACCAGGTTACTACCATCTATCTCCTGGTTTACACCAGGTTACTACCATCTATCTCCTGGTTTACACCTGGTTACTACCATCTATCTCCTGTTTTACACCAGGTTACTACCATCTATCTGGTTACTACCATCTATATGGTTACTACCATCCATCTCCTGGTTTACACCTGGTTACTACCATCTATCTCCTGGTTTACACCAGGTTACTACCATCTATCTCCTGGTTTACACCTGGTTACTACCATCTATCACCTGGTTTACACCAGGTTACTACCATCTATCACCTGGTTACTACCATCTATCACCTGGTTACTACCATCTATCACCAGGTTACTACCATCTATCTCCTGATTTACACCTGGTTACTACCATCTATCAGGTTACTACCATCTATCTCCAGGTTTACACCAGGTTACTACCATCTATCACCTGGTTTACACCAGGTTACTAGCATCTTTCACCTGGTTACTACCATATATCACCTGGTTACTACCATCTATCACCAGGTTACTACCATCTATCACCTGGTTTACACCAGGTTACTACCATCTATCACCTGGTTACTACCATCTATCACCTGGTTACTACCATCTATCAGGTTACTACCATCTATCTCCTGGTTTACACCTGGTTACTACCATCTATCTCCTGGTTACTACCATCTATCACCTGGTTTACACCTGGTTACTACCATCTATCTCCTGGTTACTACCATCTATATGGTTACCACCATCTATCTCCTGGTTACTACCATCTATCACCTGGTTACTACCATCTATCACCTGGTTACTACCATCTATCTCCTGGTTTACACCTGGTTACTACCATCTATCTCCTGGTTTACACCAGGTTACTACCATCTATCACCTGGTTACTACCATCTATCACCTGGTTTACACCTGGTTACTACCATCTATCTCCTGGTTACTCCCATCTATCTCCTGGTTTACACCAGGTTACTACCATCTATCACCTGGTTACTACCATCTATCACCTGGTTTACACCTGGTTACTACCATCTATCTCCTGGTTACTCCCATCTATCACCTGGTTTACACCTGGTTACTACCATCTATCTCCTGGTTTACACCAGGTTGTGTTACTACTTAATCAGAACAGTTTTCATCTGTGCTAACAAAATTGCAAAAGGGGTTTCTAATGATCAATTAGCCTTTTAAAATGATCAACTTGGATTAGCTAACACAACGTGCCATTGGAACACAGGAGTGATGGTTGCTGATAATGGGCCTCTGTACGCCTATGTAGATATTCCATTAAAAATCAGGCACTTCCAGCTACAACAGTCATTTACAACATTAACAATGTCTACACTGTATTGCTGATCAATTTGATGTTATTTTAATGGACAAAAAATGTTGCTTTTCTTTGAAAAACAAGGATATTTCTAAGTGACCCCAAACTTTTTAATGTTAGTATATATATGTGCGTGTGTGTGTGTGTGTGTGAGTGTGTGTGTGTGTGTCTGTCTAGGTACATGGTTGTGAATGTTTCCTGTCCAGCGGTCCATTAGCAGGTTCTCTGATAACCCTGGTTTCCCCCCAGACACACTATAAATACTCACCACTTAGGGGCCTACGGGGCTATGCGTGCACACAGACACACAGACAAGCAGACAGATCTCTTTTACATTTCTTCCCAGCGTTATGTTCTGTAGCATTTCCGGCTGTTCAAAATTGTCCCAGTTCAGAGGTGTGTGTGTAACGTATATTCTGGGATTCTAATGGAGTGCCAGATATAGGGGAGGTAATGAGGAGGGTAATGGAGTCCAGATATAGGGGAGGTAATGAGGAGGGTAATGGAGTCCAGATGTAGTGGAAGTAATGTAGTCCAGATATAGGGGAGGTAATGGAGTCCAGATATAGGGGAGGTAATGAGGAGGGTAATGGAGTCCAGATATAGGGGAGTTAATGAGGGAGGTAATGGAGTCCAGATATATGGGGAGGTAATGGAGTCCAGATATAGGTGAGGTAATTAGGGAGGTAATAGGGTCCAGATATAGGGGAGGTAATGAGTGTGGCAATGGAGTCCAGATATAGGGAAGGTAATGAGGGAGAAAATGGAGTCCAGATATAGGGGAGGTAATGGATTCCAGGTATAGGGGATGCAATGGAGTCCAGATATAGGGGGGGTAATGGAGTCCAGATATAGGGGAGATAATGGAGTTCCAGATATAGGGGAGGTAATGTATTCTAGGTATAGGGGAGGTAATGGGCTGGGTAATGGAGTCCAGATATAGGGGAGGGACTGAAGGAGATAATGGAGTCCAGATATAGGGGAGGTAATGGATTAAAGGTATAGGGGTGGTAATGGAGTCCATATATAGGGGAGGTAGAGGAGTCCAGATATAGGGGGGGGTAATGGATTCCAGGTATAGGGGAGGTAATGGAGTCCAGATATAGGGGAGGTATTGAATGAGATAATGGAGTCCAGATATAGGGGAGGTAATGGATTCCAGGTATAGGGGAGGTAATGGAGTCAAGGTATAGGGGAGGTAATGGAGTCCAGGTATAGGGGAGGTATTGAAGGAGATAATGGAGTAGCTAGATGATATTCAGATAGCTAGGTGAGACAACCACATATCTCAGTAGTTAGTATATTCAGATAGCTAGGTGAGACAACCACATATCACAGTAGTTAGTATATTCAGATAGCTAGGTGGACAATCACATTACAGTAGTTAGTATATTCAGATGGCTAGGTGGGACAACCACATATCACAGTAGTTAGTATATTCATCTTCAGATAGCTAGGTGCGACAACCACATATCACAGTAGTTAGTATATTCAGATAGCTAGGTGGACAATCACATTACAGTAGTTAGTATATTCAGATAGCTAGGTGGACAACCACATATTACAGTAGTTAGTATATTAATCTTCAGATAGCTAGGTGAGACAACCACATATCACAGTAGTTAGTATATTCAGATAGCTAGGTGAGACAACCACATATCACAGTAGTTAGTATATTCAGATAGCTAGGTGAGACAACCAAATAGCCCCGTAGTCAGTACATTCATCTTAAGATAGCTAGGTGAGACAACCACATAGCCCAGTAGTCAGTATATTCAGATAGCTAGGTGGGACAACCACATATCACAGTAGTTAGTATATTCATATTCAGATAGCTAGGTGAGACAACCACATAGCCCCGTAGTCAGTACATTCATCTTAAGATAGCTAGGTGAGACAACCACATAGCCCAGTAGTCAGTATATTCAGATAGCTAGGTGGACAACCACATATCACAGTAGTTAGTATATTCAGATAGCTAGGTGAGACAACCACATATCACAGTAGTTAGTATATTCAGATAGCTAGGTGAGACAACCACATATCTCAGTAGTTAGTATATTCAGATAGCTAGGTGAGACAACCACATATCACAGTAGTTAGTATATTCAGATAGCTAGGTGGACAACCACATATCACAGTAGTTAGTATATTCAGATAGCTAGGTGGGACAACCACATATCACAGTAGTTAGTATATTCAGATAGCTAGGTGAGACAACCACATATCACAGTAGTTAGTATATTCAGATAGCTAAGTGAGACAACCACATATCACAGTAGTTAGTATATTCAGATAGCTAGGTGAGACAACCACATATCACAGTAGTTAGTATATTCAGATAGCTAGGTGGGACAACCACATATCACAGTAGTTAGTATATTCAGATAGCTAGGTGAGACAACCACATATCACAGTAGTTAGTATATTCAGATAGCTAGGTGAGACAACCACATATCACAGTAGTTAGTATATTCAGATAGCTAGGTGAGACAACCACATATCACAGTAGTTAGTATATTAATCTTCAGATAGCTAGGTGGGACAACCACATATCACAGTAGTTAGTATATTCAGATAGCTAGGTGAGACAACCACATATCACAGTAGTTAGTATATTCAGATAGCTAGGTGAGACAACCACATATCACAGTAGTTAGTATATTCAGATAGCTAGGTGGGACAACCACATATCACAGTAGTTAGTATATTCAGATAGCTAGGTGAGACAACCACATATCACAGTAGTTAGTATATTCAGATAGCTAGGTGAGACAACCACATATCACAGTAGTTAGTATATTCAGATAGCTAGGTGAGACAACCACATATCACAGTAGTTAGTATATTCAGATAGCTAGGTGGGACAACCACATATCACAGTAGTTAGTATATTCATATTCAGATAGCTAGGTGGGACAACCACATATCACAGTAGTTAGTATATTCATATTCAGATAGCTATGTGAGACAACCACATATCACAGTAGTTAGTATATTCAGATAGCTAGGTGGGACAACCACATATCACAGTAGTTAGTATATTCAGATAGCTAGGTGAGACAACCACATATCACAGTAGTTAGTATATTCAGATAGCTAAGTGAGACAACCACATATCACAGTAGTTAGTATATTCAGATAGCTAGGTGAGACAACCACATATCACAGTAGTTAGTATATTCAGATAGCTAGGTGAGACAACCACATATCACAGTAGTTAGTATATTCAGATAGCTAGGTGAGACAACCACATATCACAGTAGTTAGTATATTCAGATAGCTAGGTGGGACAACCACATATCACAGTAGTTAGTATATTCAGATAGCTAGGTGAGACAACCACATATCACAGTAGTTAGTATATTCAGATAGCTAGGTGAGACAACCACATATCACAGTAGTTAGTATATTCAGATAGCTAGGTGGGACAACCACATATCACAGTAGTTAGTATATTCAGATAGCTAGGTGAGACAACCACATAGCCCAGTAGTTAGTATATTCAGATAGCTAGGTGAGACAACCACATATCTCAGTAGTCAGTATATTCAGATAGCTAGGTGGGACAACCACATATCACAGTAGTTAGTATATTCAGATAGCTAGGTGAGACAACTAAACATTGAATCAACTACAGAGTATTTATATTTAAGTATTAAGTAAAGTATTAATTAAGTATTTATCAGCACATTCAGTAATAAAAGAAAAGAGTGCAGCGTAAGAGTTATTTTTAAGATTCCTTCTTCAAAGAGCTTTCAGATGTTTTGGACAGATGAAAGATGGACTTCGTTGTCCTGATTTTGTGCGTAAGCAGGACAGAGAAGGGTTTGGACTGGGCTGATTGGACTGGGCTGATTGGGACGCCAGGACAGAGAAGAGTTTGGACTGGGCTGATTGGGATGCCAGGACAGAGAAGAGCTTGGACTGGGCTGATTGGACTGGGCTGATTGGGATGCCAGGACAGAGATTTGCTTGGACTGGGCTGATTGGGATGCCAGGACAGAGAAGAGTTTGGACTGGGCTGATTGGGATGCCAGGACAGAGAAGAGCTTGGACTGGGCTGATTGGACTGGGCTGATTGGGATGCCAGGACAGAGAAGAGTTTGGACTGGGCTGATTGGGATGCCAGGACAGAGAAGAGCTTGGACTGGGCTGATTGGACTGGGCTGATTGGGATGCCAGGACAGAGAAGAGTTTGGACTGGGCTGATTGGGATGCCAGGACAGAGAAGAGCTTGGACTGGGCTGATTGGACTGGGCTGATTGGGATGCCAGGACAGAGAAGAGTTTGGACTGGGCTGATTGGGATGCCAGGACAGAGAAGAGCTTGGACTGGGCTGATTGGACTGGGCTGATTGGGATGCCAGGACAGAGAAGGGCTTGGACTGGGCTGATTGGGATGCCAGGACAGAGAAGAGTTTGGACTGGGCTGATTGGGATGCCAGGACAGAGAAGAGCTTGGACCGGGCTGATTGGACTGGGCTGATTGGGATGCCAGAACAGAGAAGAGCTTGGACTGGGCTGATTGGGATGCCAGGACAGAGAAGGGCTTGGACTGGGCTGATTGGGATGCCAGGACAGAGAAGAGTTTGAACTGGGTTGATTGGGATGCCAGGACAGAGAAGAGTTTGGACTGAGCTGATTGGGATGCCAGGACAGAGAAGAGCTTGGACTGGGCTGATTGGACTGGGCTGATTGGGATGCCAGAACAGAGATGAGCTTGGACTGGGCTGATTGGGATGCCAGGACAGAGAAGAGTTTGAACTGGGCTGATTGGGATGCCAGGACAGAGAAGAGCTTGAACTGGGCTGATTGGCCTGGGCTGATTGGGATGCCAGGACAGAGAAGAGCTTGGCCTGGGCTGATTGGGATGCCAGGACAGAGAAGGGCTTGGACTGGGCTGATTGGGATGCCAGGACAGAGAAGAGTTTGAACTGGGTTGATTGGGATGCCAGGACAGAGAAGAGTTTGGACTGGGCTGATTGGGATGCCAGGACAGAGAAGAGCTTGGACTGGGCTGATTGGACTGGGCTGATTGGGATGCCAGGACAGAGAAGAGTTTGAACTGGGCTGATTGGGATGCCAGGACAGAGAAGGGCTTGGACTGGGCTGATTGGGATGCCAGGACAGAGAAGAGTTTGAACTGGGTTGATTGGGATGCCAGGACAGAGAAGAGTTTGGACTGAGCTGATTGGGATGCCATGACAGAGAAGAGCTTGGACTGGGCTGATTGGACTGGGCTGATTGGGATGCCAGAACAGAGATGAGCTTGGACTGGGCTGATTGGGATGCCAGGACAGAGAAGAGTTTGAACTGGGCTGATTGGGATGCCAGGACAGAGAAGAGCTTGAACTGGGCTGATTGGCCTGGGCTGATTGGGATGCCAGGACAGAGAAGAGCTTGGCCTGGGCTGATTGGGATCTGCCCTCCCGTAGAGGTGGGAGGGCCTAGAGACCAGAGGTTTGAGCATAGCCTGAAGGTAGGAAGGGGCAGTTCCTCTTTCTGCTCTGTCGGTAAGCACCAAGGGTCTTGAAGATTATGTGAGCTTCGACTGGAAGCCAATGGATTGTGTGGAGGAGTGGGGTGACATGAGAGAACTTGGGAAGGTTGACAACCAGGCGGGCTGCAGCATTCTGGATCAATTTGACGGCACAATCAGGCAACCGAAAGTTGCAGTAGTCTAAACAGGAAATGACGAATGCTTGGATTAGGACCTGCTCCACTTCCTGTGTGAGGTTGGGTCGTACTCTACGGATGTTCCTCTTCCAGTGTGAGGTAGGTTCGTTCTCTACGGATGCTGTAGAGCTCAAACCTGCAGGAGCGAGTCACTGATTTGATGTTTGCAGAGAACGACATGATGTTGTCCAGGATTACACAAAGGTTATTTTACACTCTGGGAGGGGATACACCATTAAGTAGTCAACCGGGAATAGAGGTCATGGAGCTAGCAGGCCTTCCCCTAGGAGAAACAACACCTCTGTTTCGTTGAGGGCAACATTAGGCTGAGATGAACTGAGCCTTTCTGACCACAGATCAGATGTTCCAAGCGCTGCAAGAGACCAGAAGTTCCACCTGGGTTGTTTGGCGCAGGGTGCATTAAATTAGAAGGGTTGTGGCCATCTGTAATCTGGTAATCTGTAAAAACCTACAGTGGGAGGAGCCAACAGGTAGAGAGTGGGAGGAGCCAACAGGTAGAGAGTGGGAGGAGCCAACAGGTAGAGAGTGGGAGGAGCCAACAGGTAGAGAAAACATACTTATTGTTGACGAAGCTACAAAAGAGCGAAATGAGAATCTGTAAATAACAAGGTAAGATAATCAAGTGACCGAGTGGTGTGAAGCCCTCCTTCCTTTCCTTGGATAACAAGGTAAGATAATCAAGTGACAGAGTGGTGTGAAGCACTCCTTCCTTTCCTTGAATAACTATGTAAGATATTCAAGTGACAGAGTGGTGTGAAGCCCTCCTTCCTTTCCTTGGATAACAAGGTAAGATAATCAAGTGACCGAGTGGTGTGAAGCCCTCCTTCCTTTCCTTGGATAACAAGGTAAGATAATCAAGTGACAGAGTGGTGTGAAGCCCTCCTTCCTTTCCTTGAATAACTAGGTAAGATATTCAAGTGACCGAGTGGTGTGAAGCCCTCCTACCTTTCCTTGGATAACAAGGTAAGATAATCAAGTGACCGAGTGGTGTGAAGCCCTCCTACCTTTCCTTGGATAACAAGGTAAGATAATCAAGTGACAGAGTGGTGTGAAGCACTCCTTCCTTTCCTTGAATAACAAGGTAAGATAATCAAGTGACAGAGTGGTGTGAAGCCCTCCTTCCTTTCCTTGAATAACAAGGTAAGATAATCAAGTGACCGAGTGGTGTGAAGCCCTCCTTCCTTTCCTTGAATAACAAGGTAAGATAATCAAGTGACAGAGTGGTGTGAAGCACTCCTTCCTTCCCTTGAATAACAAGGTAAGATAATCAAGTGACAGAGTGGTGTGAAGCCCTCCTACCTTTCCTTGAATAACTAGGTAAGATATTCAAGTGACAGAGTGGTGTGAAGCACTCCTTCCTTCCCTTGAATAACAAGGTAAGATAATCAAGTGACAGAGTGGTGTGAAGCCCTCCTACCTTTCCTTGAATAACTAGGTAAGATATTCAAGTGACAGAGTGGTGTGAAGCCCTCCTTCCTTCCCTTGAATAACAAGGTAAGATAATCAAGTGACCGAGTGGTGTGAAGCCCTCCTACCTTTCCTTGGATAACAAGGTAAGATAATCAAGTGACAGAGTGGTGTGAAGTCCTCCTACCTTTCCTTGAATAACTAGGTAAGATATTCAAGTGACAGAGTGGTGTGAAGCCCTCCTACCTTTCCTTGAATAACAAGGTAAGATAATCAAGTGACAGAGTGGTGTGAAGCCCTCCTACCTTTCCTTGAATAACAAGGTAAGATATTCAAGTGACAGAGTGGTATGAAGTCCTCCTACCTTTCCTTGAATAACAAGGTAAGATATTCAAGTGACAGAGTGGTGTGAAGCCCTCCTTCCTTTCCTTGAATAACAAGGTAAGATATTCAAGTGACAGAGTGGTATGAAGTCCTCCTACCTTTCCTTGAATAACAAGGTAAGATATTCAAGTGACAGAGTGGTGTGAAGCCCTCCTACCTTTCCTTGAATAACTTGGCAGACCGTCTTGGTGACAACACCACCGCTTAACAGCTTGAGACTGAAGATCAATAACACTAAATGCCAGCAGAGGTGAAAGACACACCTCCCAGCAGCACTGACTGCTGATTGGCTGGCAGAGGTGAAAGACACACCTCCCAGCAGCACTGACTGCTGATTGGCTGGCAGAAGTGAAAGACACACCTCCCAGCAGCACTGACAGCTGATTGGCTGGCAGAGGTGAAAGACACACCTCCCAGCAGCACTGACTGCTGATTGGCTGGCAGAGGTGAAAGACACACCTCCCAGCAGCACTGACTGCTGATTGGCTGGCAGAGGTGAAAGACACACCTCCCAGCACTGACTGGGTGGTAGCCTGCTAGTAACAGAGACTATAGTTCAGGGTAGGGTGCTGGGCGGAGGCTGGCTAGTGGTGACTATTTACAGGTCTGCGGGCCTTGAGACAGAGTGTTTTTCAGTCTCTCTGTCCAAGCTTTGATGCACCTGTACTGTCTCTTCCTTCTAGATAGGGCTATTTCTATTGTTATTAGCTTAGCATGCTAATAGGTATATTTTCATTGTCATTAGCTTAGCGTGCTAATAGGTATAATTCCATTGTTATTAGCTTAGCGTGCTAATAGGTATAATTCCATTGTTATTAGCTTAGCGTGCAAAGAGGTACATTTTCATTGTTATTAGCTTAGCGTGCTAATAGGTACATTTCCGTTGTTATTAGCTTAGCATGCTAATAGGTATATTTTAATTGTCATTAGCTTAGCGTGCTAATAGGTATAATTCCATTGTTATTAGCTTAGCGTGCAAAGAGGTACATTTTCATTGTTATTAGCTTAGCGTGCTAATAGGTACATTTCCGTTGTTATTAGCTTAGCATGCTAATAGGTATATTTTAATTGTTATTAGCTTAGCGTGCTAATAGGTATAATGCCATTGTTATTAGCTTAGCGTACAAATAGGTACATTTTCATTGTTAGTAGCTTAGCGTGCTAATAGGTACATTTCCATTGTGTGCCAATAGACAGCCTAGAGGCTGGCTAGCATTGGTTAAGATAGAACGATGATTGTTCCCTGCCATGGGTCAACTCTTTAACCCAGCATTGGTTACAATGGTGACTCAGTGACTCACTACTGTAATGGTCCAGGTTACAAAGTGACTCACTACTGTAATGGTCCAGGTTACATAGTGGGGTGTGTGTGTGTGTGTGTGTGTGTGTGTTTATGAACTAGTTCCCTCTGCTGAGGGGGAGGGATGCGGAACACTTAAAGTGTCGTAGCCAATCACAGAAGATGCCACAACGACTCAGTTCCTTTGTCCATGTTCTAGGCTTCATCTCAGGTTCTCTTTCTGGTGTGTCCATGTTCTAGGCTTCATCTCAGGTTCTCTTTCTGGTGTGTCCATGTTCTAGGCTTCATCTCAGGTTCTCTTTCTGGTGTGTCCATGTTCTAGGCTTCATCTCAGGTTCTCTTTCTGGTGTGTCCATGTTCTAGGCTTCATCTCAGGTTCTCTTTCTGGTGTGTCCATGTTCTAGGCTTCATCTCAGGTTCTCTTTCTGGTGTGTCCATGTTCTAGGCTTCATCTCAGGTTCTCTTTCTGGTGTGTCCATGTTCTAGGCTTCATCTCAGGTTCTTTTTCTGGTGTGTCCATGTTCTAGGCTTCATCTCAGGTTCTCTTTCTGGTCCATGTGTGTGTGCTTGTCCGTGCGTGGATACTTGCTGAGACAGGGTGTAATCTATCTTTTCTCCCATTGGAGATATTACGCAGAGGAGAGGAGAGGAGAGGAGAGAGAGAGAGAGAGAGAGAGAGAGAGAGAGAGAGAGAGAGAGAGAGAGAGAGAAGGATCATGGTTGAAACTATCAGGTTGTAACTCTGGTTTTTAGAGAGCGGGAACAAGGTCAGAGACACAGAGGGAGATCATTTTACCTCCTCTCCTCCTCCCCATACCCACCTTCCCTTCTCCCCCTTCCTCCTCGAAGACATCTGATCACTCTATTACTGATATCCTGCCTCTCAATTCAATTCAATTCAAGGGCTTTATTGTCATGGGAAACATGTGTTAACATTGCCAAAGCAAGTGAGGTAGATAATATATAAAGTGAAATAAACAATAAAAATTAACAGTAAACATTACACATACAGAAGTTTCAAAACAATAAAGACATTACAAATGTCATATTATATATATATATACAGTGTTTTAACAATGTACAAATGGTGAAGGACACAAGATAAAATAAATAAGCATAAATATGGGTTGTATTTACAATGGTGTTTGTTCTTCACTGGTTGCCCTTTTCTCGTGGCAACAGGTCACAAATCTTGCTGCTGTGATGGCACACTGTGGAATTTCACCCAGTAGATATGGGAGTTTTTCAAAATTTGATTTGTTTTCGAATTCTTTGTGGATCTGTGTAATCTGAGGGAAATATGTCTCTCTAATATGGTCATACATTGGGCAGGAGGTTAGGAAGTGCAGCTCAGTTTCCACCTCATTTTGTGGGCAGTGTGCACATAGCCTGTCTTCTCTTGAGAGCCATGTCTGCCTACGGCGGCCTTTCTCAATAGCAAGGCTATGCTCACTGAGTCTGTACATAGTCAAAGCTTTCCTTAATTTTGGGTCAGTCACAGTGGTCAGGTATTCTGCCACTGTGTACTCTCTGTTTAGGGTCAGTCACAGTGGTCAGGTATTCTGCCACTGTGTCCTCTCTGTTTAGGGTCAGTCACAGTGGTCAGGTATTCTGCCACTGTGTACTCTCTGTTTAGGGCCAAATAGCATTCTAGTTTGCTCTGTTTTTTTGTTAATTCTTTCCAATGTGTCAAGTAATTATCTTTAAGTTTTCTCATGATTTGGTTGGGTCTAATTGTGCTGCTGTCTCTCTCTCTCTCTCTCTCTCTCTCTCTCTCTCTCTCTCTCTCTCTCTCTATCTCTCTCTCTCTCTCTCTCTGTCTCTCTCTCTCTCTCTCCCTCTCTCTATCTCTCTCTCCTCTCTTTCTCTCTCTCTCTCTCTCTCTCTCTCTCTCTCTCTCTATCTCTCTCTCTCTCTCTCTCTCTCTGTCTCTCTCTCTCTCTCTCTCCCTCTCTCTATCTCTCTCTCCTCTCTTTCTCTCTCTCTCTCTCTGTCTCTCTCTCTCTCCCTCTCTCTCTCTCTCCCTCTCTATCTATCTCTCTCTCTCTCTCTCTCTCTCTCTCTCTCTCTTTCTCTCTTGTCTCTGTCTCTCCCCATCTCTTTCACAAATAGTTGTTTCCATGGCTTTCTTTCTTTTGTGAAAGCAAATCTATTTTCTGTTTCCCCGTCAACATTGTTACCTTGACAACCCATCCATCTCCGTCTTGGATGTCTGTGTAGTCTCCTTCGTTCTCCTGACTGAGGACAGTCTTGGTTGTCTGTGTGGTCTCCTTCATCCTCCTGACTGAGGACAGTCTTGGTTGTCTGTGTGGCTCCTTCATCCTCCTGACTGAGGACAGTCTTGGCTGTCTGTGTTGTCTCCTTCATCCTCCTGACTGAGGACAGTCTTGGTTGTCTGTGTTGTCTCCTTCATCCTCCTGACTGAGGACAGTCTTGGTTGTCTGTGTGGCTCCTTCATCCTCCTGACTGAGGACAGTCTTTGTTGTCTGTGTGGCATGGTCTGCTTCATCCTCCTGACTGAGGACAGTCTTGGTTGTCTGTGTGGTCTCCTTCATCCTCCTGACTGAGGACAGTCTTGGTTGTCTGTGTGGCTCCTTCATCCTCCTGACTGAGGACAGTCTTGGCTGTCTGTGTTGTCTCGTTCATCCTCCTGACTGAGCACAGTCTTGGTTGTCTGTGTTGTCTCCTTCATCCTCCTGACTGAGGACAGTCTTGGTTGTCTGTGTGGTCTCCTTCATCCTCCTGACTGAGGAAAGTCTTGGTTGTCTGTGTGGTCTCCTTCATCCTCCTGACTGAGGAAAGTCTTGGTTGTCTGTGTGGTCGCCTTCATCCTCCTGACTGAGGAAAGTCTTGGTTGCCTGTGTGGTCTCCTTCATCCTCCTGACTGAGGACAGTCTTGGTTGTCTGTGTGGTCTCCTTCATCCTCCTGACTGAGGACAGTCTTGGTTGTCTGTGTTGTCTCCTTCATCCTCCTGACTGAGGACAGTCTTGGTTGTCTGTGTGGTCTCCTTCATCCTCCTGACTGAGGACAGTCTTGGTTGTCTGTGTGGCATGGTCTCCTTCATCCTCATGACTGAGGACAGTCTTGGTTGTCTGTGTGGTCTCCTTCATCCTCCTGACTGAGGACAGTCTTGGTTGTCTGTGTGGTCTCCTTCATCCTCCTGACTGAGGACAGTCTTGGTTGTCTGTGTTGTCTCCTTCATCCTCCTGACTGAGGACAGTCTTGGTTGTCTGTGTGGCTCCTTCATCCTCCTGACTGAGGACAGTCTTTGTTGTCTGTGTGCTATGGTCTCCTTCATCCTCCTGACTGAGGACAGTCTTGGTTGTCTGTGTGGTCTCCTTCATCCTCCTGACTGAGGACAGTCTTGTTTGTCTGTGTGGCTCCTTCATCCTCCTGACTGAGGACAGTCTTGGCTGTCTGTGTTGTCTCCTTCATCCTCCTGACTGAGCACAGTCTTGGTTGTCTGTGTTGTCTCCTTCATCCTCCTGACTGAGGACAGTCTTGGTTGTCTGTGTGGTCTCCTTCATCCTCCTGACTGAGGAAAGTCTTGGCTGTCTGTGTTGTCTCCTTCATCCTCCTGACTGAGCACAGTCTTGGTTGTCTGTGTTGTCTCCTTCATCCTCCTGACTGAGGACAGTCTTGGTTGTCTGTGTGGTCTCCTTCATCCTCCTGACTGAGGAAAGTCTTGGTTGTCTGTGTGGTCTCCTTCATCCTCCTGACTGAGGAAAGTCTTGGTTGTCTGTGTGGTCGCCTTCATCCTCCTGACTGAGGAAAGTCTTGGTTGCCTGTGTGGTCTCCTTCATCCTCCTGACTGAGGACAGTCTTGGTTGTCTGTGTGGTCTCCTTCATCCTCCTGACTGAGGACAGTCTTGGTTGTCTGTGTTGTCTCCTTCATCCTCCTGACTGAGGACAGTCTTGGTTGTCTGTGTGGTCTCCTTCATCCTCCTGACTGAGGACAGTCTTGGTTGTCTGTGTGGCATGGTCTCCTTCATCCTCATGACTGAGGACAGTCTTGGTTGTCTGTGTGGTCTCCTTCATCCTCCTGACTGAGGACAGTCTTGGTTGTCTGTGTGGTCTTCATCCTCCTGACTGAGGACAGTCTTGGTTGTCTGTGTGGTCTCCTTCATCCTCCTGACTGAGGACAGTCTTTGTTGTCTCTGTTGTCTCCTTCATCCTCCTGACTAAGGACAGTCTTGGTTGTCTGTGTGGTCACTGATCTATTTCTCTCTCTATCTTTCTCTTCATTCAATTCAAAGGGCTTTAGGGGAAAGGGGGAGACCTAGTCAAACCAAACCAATGCACTTGCTAATAAACTCATTCACCGATTCAGCGTATACATCAGTGTTATTGTCTGAGGCTATCCGGAACATATCCCAGTCCACGTGATCAAGCGTGGAATCCGATTGGTCAGACCAGCGTTGTATAGACCTGAACACGGGTGTTTCCTGGATAAGTTTCTGTCTATAGGCTGGGAGCAACAAAATGGAGTCATGGTCAGATTTGCCGAAGGCAGAAGTTAGAGTAGCAATGATCCAGAATGTTACCAGCTTGTGTCGCGCATTCGATATGCCGATAGAATTTAGGAAGCCTTGTTATCAGATTAGCTTTGTTAAAATCCCCAGCTACAATAAATGCAGCCTCGGGATGTGTGGTTTCCAGTTTACATCGAGTGAAGTTCTTTCAGGGCCGACGAGGAATCTGCCTTGGGGGGGATATACACGGCTGTGACTATAATGGAAGAGAATTCTCTTGGAAGATAATGAGGTCGGCATTTGATTGTAAGGAATTCTTGGTCAGGTGAACAAAAGGACTTGAGTTCCTGTATGTTGTTGTGATTACAGTCGTTAATCATAAGGCGCCCTTCTTCTTACCAGAGAGATGTTTGTTTCTGTCGGCGCGATGCGTGACGAAACCGGGTGGCTGTACCGACTCTGACAACATATCCCGAGTGAGCCATATTTCCATGAAACAGAGAATGTTACAATCTCTGATGTCTCTCTGGAAGGCAACTTGTGCAAGACATTTAGTCTAACATGTTATCTGGAGACATTGGTGAGTAATATGCTCAGGAGCGGTGGATGGTGTGCTCGCCGTCTGCCTCTCCTGCGGCGACTGCGTTGTTTTGGGTCGGCCTCTGGGATGATGATGTCCAGGGTGGAGGTCCGGACAAAGGATCCGCTAAGGGAAAGTCGTATTCCTGGTCGTAATGATGGTGAGGCGACCATCTCTGTCGGAGACCATCTCTGTCGGCTCCATTTCACTTGCCAAAGCAAGTATTCCGGACAAGGGAAAGTCGTATTCCTGGTCGCTTTTATATCCAATAGTTCCTCTTATTTTCCACCATAATTTGCAAATAAATTCATTAAAATCCTACAATGTGATTTTCTGGATTTTTTTTTTCATTTTGTCTGTCATAGTTGAAGTGTACCTATGATGAAAAATTACAGGCCTCTCTCATCTTTTTAAGTGGGAGAACTTGCACAATTGGTGGCTGACTAAATACTTTTTTGCCCCCACTGTATGTATATTGAAGAGCATGGGGCTGAAGTGGCATCCCTGTCTCACCTCACAGTCCTGAGAAAAGACATCTGGGTGTTTTTTTTGCCAATTTTAACTGCACACTGTTTGTGTGTGTGTGTCATGTGTTTTTCCCCCCAACACCGCTTTCCATCATTTTCTACAGCAGACCGTCAGGCCAAATTAAGTCTCTCTCTCTTTGTCTCTTACTCTCCCTCTCTCCTGCTGCGCGCAGGGGAGCGGCTGACGGAACAGACGCCGTAGTGTAGCAGGCAGCAGGCAGTCAGTTGGTCAGTAACGGAGAGCGGCACAGATAATATCGGTTTGTCTCACGCGTGCCCGCTGTTAAACACTTGACGTAATTCTCTCTTCTCTGCTCTAATCTGGAGAGAGGGAGAGAAAGAGAGGAGAGGACAGAGAACGAGAGAGAGAAAGAGGGCTAAAGGGAGGAATGGTGAATGAGAGGAGTTGACGGAGGAGTAGAGACGATTATTCCGGCTGGTTACCTCTGTTCTAGTGACGAGAGAGAGTCGACAGCCCGATATACTTGCGGATTTACCTCCCTCCATCACGGCTCCAGACCAGTGGCTCACCTTCGCTCAACCTGCCCGCCCAGCAGCGCCCTCATCCCGGCTAGAGGTAAAACATAGACTCCGTGCTCTGGCTGAGCTTTTTTTTTGCGTGAAAGCACCGCGGATGGAACAGCGGTTTCTAAACCTTAGTGAATTTATTTGCGGAAGGCGAGGAAGGCTCTCTTTCTTTCTCACTCTCTCCCTTCTCCTCCTCTATCTCTCATTATTTTCTTTACAAGGAGCTGCGTGTGTTGGAATGTCTAGTTACACATTTTGATCACATCGATCGATTGATGTTTGGTGTTTCTATCCGTTCTCCGATGTCATTAATATCATCCAGCATGATTACAATGACATGTTGTTGTAGGTATTTCAGTATTCATTGTAAACAGAAAACAATCATTTGTTTAACATTTAACTGGTCACTCTGAGATGTGATTATTATAGTGACCTTTCAATGGAAACATAATTCATTTCATATTATTTAACTTAACAAGAGAATTATCAGACATTTGTCAAGTAGTGTATGGGTAGTTAGTAGTTTAATAACTAGTTGTGATTATGTTAGGCTATGGGTAGTTAGTTAGTCGTTTAATAACTAGTTGTGATTATGTTAGGCTATGGGTAGTTAGTAGTTTAATAACTAGTTGTGATTATGTTAGGCTATGTGTAGTTAGTTAGTAGTTTAATAACTAGTTGTGATTATGTTAGGCTATGGGTAGTTAGTAGTTTAACAACTAGCTGTGATTATGTTAGACTATGGGTAGTTAGTAGTTTAATAACTAGTTGTGATTATGTTAGGCTATGGGTAGTTAGTAGTTTAATAGCTAGTTGTGATTATGTTAGGCTATGGGTAGTTAGTAGTTTAATAACCAGTTGTGATTATGTTAGGCTATGGGTAGTTAGTAGTTTAATAACTAGTTGTGATTATGTTAGGCTATGGGTAGTTAGTTAGTAGTTTAATAACTAGTTGTGATTATGTCAGGCTATGGGTAGTTAGTTAGTAGTTTAATAACTAGTTGTGATTATGTTAGGCTATGGGTAGTTAGTTAGTAGTTTAATAACTAGTTGTGATTATGTTAGACTATGGGTAGTTAGTAGTTTAATAACTAGTTGTGATTATGTTAGGCTATGGGTAGTTAGTAGTTTAATAACTAGTTGTGATTATGTTAGGCTATGGGTAGTTAGTAGTTTAATAACTAGTTGTGATTATGTTACGCTATGGGTAGTTAGTAGTTTAATAACCAGTTGTGATTATGTTAGACTATGTGTAGTTAGTTAGTAGTTTAATAACTAGTTGTGATTATGTTAGACTATGGGTAGTTAGTAGTTTAATAACTAGTTGTGATTATGTTAGGCTATGGGTAGTTAGTTAGTAGTTTAATAACTAGTTGTGATTATGTCAGGCTATGGGTAGTTAGTTAGTAGTTTAATAACTAGTTGTGATTATGTTAGGCTATGGGTAGTTAGTTAGTAGTTTAATAACTAGTTGTGATTATGTTAGACTATGGGTAGTTAGTAGTTTAATAACTAGTTGTGATTATGTTAGGCTACGTGCAGTTAGTTAGTAGTTTAATAACTAGTTGTGATTATGTTAGGCTATGGGTAGTTAGTAGTTTAATAACTAGTTGTGATTATGTTAGGCTATGGGTAGTTAGTTAGTAGTTTAATAACTAGTTGTGATTATGTTAGGCTATGGGTAGTTAGTTAGTAGTTTAATAACTAGTTGTGATTATGTTAGGCTATGGGTAGTTAGTAGTTTAATAACTAGTTGTGATTATGTTAGGCTATGGGTAGTTAGTTAGTCGTTTAATAACTAGTTGTGATTATGTTAGACTATGGGTAGTTAGTAGTTTAATAACTAGTTGTGATTATGTTAGGCTATGGGTAGTTAGTTAGTAGTTTAATAACTAGTTGTGATTATGTCAGGCTATGGGTAGTTAGTTAGTAGTTTAATAACTAGTTGTGATTATGTTAGACTATGGGTAGTTAGTAGTTTAATAACTAGTTGTGATTATGTTAGGCTATGGGTAGTTAGTAGTTTAATAACTAGTTGTGATTATGTTAGGCTATGGGTAGTTAGTAGTTTAATAACCAGTTGTGATTATGTTAGGCTATGGGTAGTTAGTAGTTTAATAACTAGTTGTGATTATGTTAGGCTATGGGTAGTTAGTTAGTAGTTTAATAACTAGTTGTGATTATGTCAGGCTATGGGTAGTTAGTTAGTAGTTTAATAACTAGTTGTGATTATGTTAGGCTATGGGTAGTTAGTTAGTAGTTTAATAACTAGTTGTGATTATGTTAGACTATGGGTAGTTAGTAGTTTAATAACTAGTTGTGATTATGTTAGGCTATGGGTAGTTAGTAGTTTAATAACTAGTTGTGATTATGTTAGGCTATGGGTAGTTAGTAGTTTAATAACTAGTTGTGATTATGTTACGCTATGGGTAGTTAGTAGTTTAATAACCAGTTGTGATTATGTTAGACTATGTGTAGTTAGTTAGTAGTTTAATAACTAGTTGTGATTATGTTAGACTATGGGTAGTTAGTAGTTTAATAACTAGTTGTGATTATGTTAGGCTATGGGTAGTTAGTTAGTAGTTTAATAACTAGTTGTGATTATGTCAGGCTATGGGTAGTTAGTTAGTAGTTTAATAACTAGTTGTGATTATGTTAGGCTATGGGTAGTTAGTTAGTAGTTTAATAACTAGTTGTGATTATGTTAGACTATGGGTAGTTAGTAGTTTAATAACTAGTTGTGATTATGTTAGGCTACGTGCAGTTAGTTAGTAGTTTAATAACTAGTTGTGATTATGTTAGGCTATGGGTAGTTAGTAGTTTAATAACTAGTTGTGATTATGTTAGGCTATGGGTAGTTAGTTAGTAGTTTAATAACTAGTTGTGATTATGTTAGGCTATGGGTAGTTAGTTAGTAGTTTAATAACTAGTTGTGATTATGTTAGGCTATGGGTAGTTAGTAGTTTAATAACCAGTTGTGATTATGTTAGGCTATGTGTAGTTAGTTAGTAGTTTAATAACTAGTTGTGATTATGTTAGACTATGGGTAGTTAGTAGTTTAATAACTAGTTGTGATTATGTTAGGCTATGGGTAGTTAGTTAGTAGTTTAATAACTAGTTGTGATTATGTCAGGCTATGGGTAGTTAGTTAGTAGTTTAATAACTAGTTGTGATTATGTTAGACTATGGGTAGTTAGTAGTTTAATAACTAGTTGTGATTATGTTAGGCTATGGGTAGTTAGTTAGTAGTTTAATAACTAGTTGTGATTATGTTAGACTATGGGTAGTTAGTTAGTAGTTTAATAACTAGTTGTGATTATGTTAGGCTATGGGTAGTTAGTTAGTCGTTTAATTACCAGTTGTGATTATGTTAGGCTACGTGCAGTTAGTTAGTCGTTTAATAACTAGTTGTGATTATGTTAGGCTATGGGTAGTTAGTTAGTAGTTTAATAACCAGTTGTGATTATGTTAGACTATGGGTAGTTAGTCGTTTAATTACCAGTTGTGATTATGTTAGACTATGGGTAGTTAGTAGTTTAATAACTAGTTGTGATTATGTTAGGCTATGGGTAGTTAGTAGTTTAATAACCAGTTGTGATTATGTTAGACTATGGGTAGTTAGTCGTTTAATTACCAGTTGTGATTATGTTAGACTATGGGTAGTTAGTAGTTTAATAACTAGTTGTGATTATGTTAGGCTATGGGTAGTTAGTAGTTTAATAACTAGTTGTGATTATGTTAGACTATGGGTAGTTAGTAGTTTAATAACTAGTTGTGATTATGTTAGGCTATGGGTAGTTAGTCGTTTAATTACCAGTTGTGATTATGTTAGGCTATGGGTAGTTAGTTGTTTAATAACTAGTTGTGATTATGTTAGGCTATGTGTAGTTAGTTAGTAGTTTAATAACTAGTTGTGATTATGTTAGGCTATGGGTAGTTAGTAGTTTAATAACTAGTTGTGATTATGTTATGCTATGGGTAGTTAGTAGTTTAATAACCAGTTGTGATTATGTTAGGCTATGGGTAGTTAGTCGTTTAATAACTAGTTGTGATTATGTTAGGCTATGGGTAGTTAGTCGTTTAATTACCAGTTGTGATTATGTTAGGCTATGGGTAGTTAGTTGTTTAATAACTAGTTGTGATTATGTTAGGCTATGTGTAGTTAGTTAGTAGTTTAATAACTAGTTGTGATTATGTTAGGCTATCAGTAGTTAGTCATGTAATAACTAGTTGTGATTATGTTAGACTATGGGTAGTTAGTAGTTTAATAACTAGTTGTGATTATGTTATGCTATGGGTAGTTAGTAGTTTAATAACTAGTTGTGATTATGTTAGGCTACGTGTAGTTAGTTAGTAGTTTAATAACTAGTTGTGATTATGTTCGGCTATGGGTAGTTAGTTAGTAGTTTAATAACTAGTTGTGATTATGTTAGGCTATGGGTAGTTAGTCGTTTAATTACCAGTTGTGATTATGTTAGGCTATGGGTAGTTAGTTAGTAGTTTAATAACTAGTTGTGATTATGTTACGCTATGGGTAGTTATTCGTTTAATTACCAGTTGTGATTATGTTAGGCTACGTGTAATTAGTTAGTAGTTTAATAACTAGTTGTGATTATGTTAGGCTACGTGTAGTTAGTTAGTAGTTTAATAACTAGTTGTGATTATGTTAGGCTATGGGTAGTTAGTTAGTAGTTTAATAACTAGTTGTGATTATGTTAGGCTATGGGTAGTTAGTAGTTTAATAACCAGTTGTGATTATGTTAGGCTATGGGTAGTTAGTCGTTTAATAACTAGTTGTGATTATGTTAGGCTACGTGTAGTTAGTTAGTAGTTTAATAACTAGTTGTGATTATGTTAGGCTATGGGTAGTTAGTAGTTTAATAACTAGTTGTGATTATGTTAGGCTATGGGTAGTTAGTTAGTAGTTTAATAACTAGTTGTGATTATGTTAGGCTATGGGTAGTTAGTAGTTTAATAACCAGTTGTGATTATGTTAGGCTATGGGTAGTTAGTCGTTTAATAACTAGTTGTGATTATGTTAGGCTACGTGTAGTTAGTTAGTAGTTTAATAACTAGTTGTGATTATGTTAGGCTATGGGTAGTTAGTAGTTTAATAACTAGTTGTGATTATGTTAGGCTATGGGTAGTTGGTAGTTTAATAACTAGTTGTGATTATGTTAGGCTATGGGTAGTTAGTTAGTAGTTTAATAACCAGTTGTGATTATGTTAGGCTATGGGTAGTTAGTTAGTAGTTTAATAACCAGTTGTGATTATGTTAGGCTATGGGTAGTTAGTTAGTAGTTTAATAACTAGTTGTGATTATGTTAGGCTACGTGTAGTTAGTTAGTAGTTTAATAACTAGTTGTGATTATGTTAGGCTATGGGTAGTTAGTAGTTTAATAACTAGTTGTGATTATGTTAGGCTATGGGTAGTTAGTAGTTTAATAACTAGTTGTGATTATGTTAGGCTATGGGTAGTTAGTAGTTTAATAACTAGTTGTGATTATGTTAGGCTATGGGTAGTTAGTAGTTTAATAACCAGTTGTGATTATGTTAGGCTATGGGTAGTTAGTTGTTTAATAACTAGTTGTGATTATGTTAGGCTATGGGTAGTTAGTAGTTTAATAACCAGTTGTGATTATGTTAGGCTATGGGTAGTTAGTATTTTAATTACCAGTTGTGATTATGTTAGGCTATGGGTAGTTAGTAGTTTAATAACTAGTTGTGATTATGTTAGGCTATGGGTAGTTAGTAGTTTAATAACTAGTTGTGATTATGTTAGGCTATGGGTAGTTATTCGTTTAATTACCAGTTGTGATTATGTTAGGCTACGTGTAGTTAGTTAGTAGTTTAATAACTAGTTGTGATTATGTTAGGCTACGTGTAGTTAGTTAGTAGGTTAATAACTAGTTGTGATTATGTTAGGCTATGGGTAGTTAGTTAGTAGTTTAATAACTAGTTGTGATTATGTTAGACTATGGGTAGTTAGTTAGTAGTTGAATAACTAGTTGTGATTATGTTAGACTATGGGTAGTTAGTTAGTAGTTTAATAACTAGTTGTGATTATGTTAGACTATGGGTAGTTAGTTAGTAGGTTAATAACTAGTTGTGATTATGTTAGGCTATGGGTAGTTAGTTAGTAGTTTAATAACTAGTTGTGATTATGTTAGACTATGGGTAGTTAGTTAGTAGTTGAATAACTAGTTGTGATTATGTTAGGCTATGGGTAGTTAGTTAGTAGTTTAATAACTAGTTGTGATTATGTTAGACTATGGGTAGTTAGTTAGTAGTTTAATAACTAGTTGTGATTATGTTAGGCTATGGGTAGTTGGTAGTTTAATAACTAGTTGTGATTATGTTAGGCTATGGGTAGTTAGTAGTTTAATAACTAGTTGTGATTATGTTAGGCTATGGGTAGTTAGTAGTTTAATAACTAGTTGTGATTATGTTAGGCTATGGGTAGTTAGTAGTTTAATAACTAGTTGTGATTATGTTAGGCTATGGGTAGTTAGTAGTTTAATAACTAGTTGTGATTATGTTAGGCTATGGGTAGTTAGTAGTTTAATAACCAGTTGTGATTATGTTAGGCTATGGGTAGTTAGTAGTTTAATAACTAGTTGTGATTATGTTAGGCTATGGGTAGTTAGTAGTTTAATAACTAGTTGTGATTATGTTAGGCTATGGGTAGTTAGTTAGTAGTTTAATAACTAGTTGTGATTATGTTAGGCTATGGGTAGTTAGTTGTTTAATAACCAGTTGTGATTATGTTAGGCTATGGGTAGTTAGTAGTTTAATAACTAGTTGTGATTATGTTAGGCTATGGGTAGTTAGTAGTTTAATAACCAGTTGTGATTATGTTAGGCTATGGGTAGTTAGTTGTTTAATAACTAGTTGTGATTATGTTAGGCTATGGGTAGTTAGTTAGTAGTTTAATAACTAGTTGTGATTATGTCAGGCTATGGGTAGTTAGTCTTTTAATTACCAGTTGTGATTATGTTAGGCTATGGGTAGTTAGTTAGTAGTTTAATTACCAGTTGTGATTATGTTAGGCTATGGGTAGTTAGTTAGTAGTTTAATAAGTAGTTGTGATTATGTTAGGCTATGGGTAGTTAGTTAGTAGTTTAATAACTAGTTGTGATTATGTTAGGCTATGGGTAGTTAGTTAGTAGTTTAATAACTAGTTGTGATTATGTTAGGCTATGGGTAGTTAGTTAGTAGTTTAATAACCAGTTGTGATTATGTTAGGCTATGGGTAGTTAGTAGTTGATTTACCAGTTGTGATTATGTTAGGCTACATGTAGTTAGTTAGTAGTTTAATAACTAGTTGTGATTATGTTAGGCTAAGGGTAGTTAGTCGTTTAATTACCAGTTGTGATTATGTTAGGCTACGTGCAGTTAGTTAGTAGTTTAATAACTAGTTGTGATTATGTTAGGCTATGGGTAGTTAGTAGTTTAATAACTAGTTGTGATTATGTTAGGCTATGGGTAGTTAGTCTTTTAATTACCAGTTGTGATTATGTTAGGCTATGGGTAGTTAGTAGTTTAATAACTAGTTGTGATTATGTTAGGCTATGGGTAGTTAGAAGTTTAATAACTAGTTGTGATTATGTTAGGCTATGGGTAGTTAGTAGTTTAATAACTAGTTGTGATTATGTTAGGCTATGGGTAGTTAGTAGTTTAATAACTAGTTGTGATTATGTTAGGCTATGGGTAGTTAGTAGTTTAATAACTAGTTGTGATTATGTTAGGCTATGGGTAGTTAGTAGTTTAATAACCAGTTGTGATTATGTTAGGCTATGGGTAGTTAGTAGTTTAATAACTAGTTGTGATTATGTTAGGCTATGGGTAGTTAGTTAGTAGTTTAATAACTAGTTGTGATTATGTCAGGCTATGGGTAGTTAGTTAGTAGTTTAATAACTAGTTGTGATTATGTTAGGCTATGGGTAGTTAGTTAGTAGTTTAATAACTAGTTGTGATTATGTTAGACTATGGGTAGTTAGTAGTTTAATAACTAGTTGTGATTATGTTAGGCTATGGGTAGTTAGTAGTTTAATAACTAGTTGTGATTATGTTAGGCTATGGGTAGTTAGTAGTTTAATAACTAGTTGTGATTATGTTACGCTATGGGTAGTTAGTAGTTTAATAACCAGTTGTGATTATGTTAGACTATGTGTAGTTAGTTAGTAGTTTAATAACTAGTTGTGATTATGTTAGACTATGGGTAGTTAGTAGTTTAATAACTAGTTGTGATTATGTTAGGCTATGGGTAGTTAGTTAGTAGTTTAATAACTAGTTGTGATTATGTCAGGCTATGGGTAGTTAGTTAGTAGTTTAATAACTAGTTGTGATTATGTTAGGCTATGGGTAGTTAGTTAGTAGTTTAATAACTAGTTGTGATTATGTTAGACTATGGGTAGTTAGTAGTTTAATAACTAGTTGTGATTATGTTAGGCTACGTGCAGTTAGTTAGTAGTTTAATAACTAGTTGTGATTATGTTAGGCTATGGGTAGTTAGTAGTTTAATAACTAGTTGTGATTATGTTAGGCTATGGGTAGTTAGTTAGTAGTTTAATAACTAGTTGTGATTATGTTAGGCTATGGGTAGTTAGTTAGTAGTTTAATAACTAGTTGTGATTATGTTAGGCTATGGGTAGTTAGTAGTTTAATAACCAGTTGTGATTATGTTAGGCTATGTGTAGTTAGTTAGTAGTAGTTATGTTAGACTATGGGTAGTAGTTTAATAACTAGTTGTGATTATGTTAGACTATGGGTAGTTAGTAGTTTAATAACTAGTTGTGATTATGTTAGGCTATGGGTAGTTAGTTAGTAGTTTAATAACTAGTTGTGATTATGTCAGGCTATGGGTAGTTAGTTAGTAGTTTAATAACTAGTTGTGATTATGTTAGACTATGGGTAGTTAGTAGTTTAATAACTAGTTGTGATTATGTTAGGCTATGGGTAGTTAGTTAGTAGTTTAATAACTAGTTGTGATTATGTTAGACTATGGGTAGTTAGTTAGTAGTTTAATAACTAGTTGTGATTATGTTAGGCTATGGGTAGTTAGTTAGTCGTTTAATTACCAGTTGTGATTATGTTAGGCTACGTGCAGTTAGTTAGTCGTTTAATAACTAGTTGTGATTATGTTAGGCTATGGGTAGTTAGTTAGTAGTTTAATAACCAGTTGTGATTATGTTAGACTATGGGTAGTTAGTCGTTTAATTACCAGTTGTGATTATGTTAGACTATGGGTAGTTAGTAGTTTAATAACTAGTTGTGATTATGTTAGGCTATGGGTAGTTAGTAGTTTAATAACCAGTTGTGATTATGTTAGACTATGGGTAGTTAGTCGTTTAATTACCAGTTGTGATTATGTTAGACTATGGGTAGTTAGTAGTTTAATAACTAGTTGTGATTATGTTAGGCTATGGGTAGTTAGTAGTTTAATAACTAGTTGTGATTATGTTAGACTATGGGTAGTTAGTAGTTTAATAACTAGTTGTGATTATGTTAGGCTATGGGTAGTTAGTCGTTTAATTACCAGTTGTGATTATGTTAGGCTATGGGTAGTTAGTTGTTTAATAACTAGTGGTGATTATGTTAGGCTATGTGTAGTTAGTTAGTAGTTTAATAACTAGTTGTGATTATGTTAGGCTATGGGTAGTTAGTAGTTTAATAACTAGTTGTGATTATGTTATGCTATGGGTAGTTAGTAGTTTAATAACCAGTTGTGATTATGTTAGGCTATGGGTAGTTAGTCGTTTAATAACTAGTTGTGATTATGTTAGGCTATGGGTAGTTAGTCGTTTAATTACCAGTTGTGATTATGTTAGGCTATGGGTAGTTAGTTGTTTAATAACTAGTTGTGATTATGTTAGGCTATGTGTAGTTAGTTAGTAGTTTAATAACTAGTTGTGATTATGTTAGGCTATAAGTAGTTAGTCATGTAATAACTAGTTGTGATTATGTTAGACTATGGGTAGTTAGTAGTTTAATAACTAGTTGTGATTATGTTATGCTATGGGTAGTTAGTAGTTTAATAACTAGTTGTGATTATGTTAGGCTACGTGTAGTTAGTTAGTAGTTTAATAACTAGTTGTGATTATGTTCGGCTATGGGTAGTTAGTTAGTAGTTTAATAACTAGTTGTGATTATGTTAGGCTATGGGTAGTTAGTCGTTTAATTACCAGTTGTGATTATGTTAGGCTATGGGTAGTTAGTTAGTAGTTTAATAACTAGTTGTGATTATGTTACGCTATGGGTAGTTATTCGTTTAATTACCAGTTGTGATTATGTTAGGCTACGTGTAATTAGTTAGTAGTTTAATAACTAGTTGTGATTATGTTAGGCTACGTGTAGTTAGTTAGTAGTTTAATAACTAGTTGTGATTATGTTAGGCTATGGGTAGTTAGTTAGTAGTTTAATAACTAGTTGTGTTTATGTTAGGCTATGGGTAGTTAGTAGTTTAATAACCAGTTGTGATTATGTTAGGCTATGGGTAGTTAGTTAGTAGTTTAATAACTAGTTGTGATTATGTTAGGCTATGGGTAGTTAGTAGTTTAATAACTAGTTGTGATTATGTTAGGCTATGGGTAGTTAGTTAGTAGTTTAATAACTAGTTGTGATTATGTTAGGCTATGGGTAGTTAGTAGTTTAATAACCAGTTGTGATTATGTTAGGCTATGGGTAGTTAGTCGTTTAATAACTAGTTGTGATTATGTTAGGCTACGTGTAGTTAGTTAGTAGTTTAATAACTAGTTGTGATTATGTTAGGCTATGGGTAGTTAGTAGTTTAATAACTAGTTGTGATTATGTTAGGCTATGGGTAGTTGGTAGTTTAATAACTAGTTGTGATTATGTTAGGCTATGGGTAGTTAGTTAGTAGTTTAATAACCAGTTGTGATTATGTTAGGCTATGGGTAGTTAGTTAGTAGTTTAATAACCAGTTGTGATTATGTTAGGCTATGGGTAGTTAGTTAGTAGTTTAATAACTAGTTGTGATTATGTTAGGCTACGTGTAGTTAGTTAGTAGTTTAATAACTAGTTGTGATTATGTTAGGCTATGGGTAGTTAGTAGTTTAATAACTAGTTGTGATTATGTTAGGCTATGGGTAGTTAGTAGTTTAATAACTAGTTGTGATTATGTTAGGCTATGGGTAGTTAGTAGTTTAATAACTAGTTGTGATTATGTTAGGCTATGGGTAGTTAGTAGTTTAATAACCAGTTGTGATTATGTTAGGCTATGGGTAGTTAGTTGTTTAATAACTAGTTGTGATTATGTTAGGCTATGGGTAGTTAGTAGTTTAATAACCAGTTGTGATTATGTTAGGCTATGGGTAGTTAGTATTTTAATTACCAGTTGTGATTATGTTAGGCTATGGGTAGTTAGTAGTTTAATAACTAGTTGTGATTATGTTAGGCTATGGGTAGTTAGTAGTTTAATAACTAGTTGTGATTATGTTAGGCTATGGGTAGTTATTCGTTTAATTACCAGTTGTGATTATGTTAGGCTACGTGTAGTTAGTTAGTAGTTTAATAACTAGTTGTGATTATGTTAGGCTACGTGTAGTTAGTTAGTAGGTTAATAACTAGTTGTGATTATGTTAGGCTATGGGTAGTTAGTTAGTAGTTTAATAACTAGTTGTGATTATGTTAGACTATGGGTAGTTAGTTAGTAGTTGAATAACTAGTTGTGATTATGTTAGACTATGGGTAGTTAGTTAGTAGTTTAATAACTAGTTGTGATTATGTTAGACTATGGGTAGTTAGTTAGTAGGTTAATAACTAGTTGTGATTATGTTAGGCTATGGGTAGTTAGTTAGTAGTTTAATAACTAGTTGTGATTATGTTAGACTATGGGTAGTTAGTTAGTAGTTGAATAACTAGTTGTGATTATGTTAGGCTATGGGTAGTTAGTTAGTAGTTTAATAACTAGTTGTGATTATGTTAGACTATGGGTAGTTAGTTAGTAGTTTAATAACTAGTTGTGATTATGTTAGGCTATGGGTAGTTGGTAGTTTAATAACTAGTTGTGATTATGTTAGGCTATGGGTAGTTAGTAGTTTAATAACTAGTTGTGATTATGTTAGGCTATGGGTAGTTAGTAGTTTAATAACTAGTTGTGATTATGTTAGGCTATGGGTAGTTAGTAGTTTAATAACTAGTTGTGATTATGTTAGGCTATGGGTAGTTAGTAGTTTAATAACTAGTTGTGATTATGTTAGGCTATGGGTAGTTAGTAGTTTAATAACCAGTTGTGATTATGTTAGGCTATGGGTAGTTAGTAGTTTAATAACTAGTTGTGATTATGTTAGGCTATGGGTAGTTAGTAGTTTAATAACTAGTTGTGATTATGTTAGGCTATGGGTAGTTAGTTAGTAGTTTAATAACTAGTTGTGATTATGTTAGGCTATGGGTAGTTAGTTGTTTAATAACTAGTTGTGATTATGTTAGGCTATGGGTAGTTAGTCGTTTAATTACCAGTTGTGATTATGTTAGGCTATGGGTAGTTCGTTAGTAGTTTATTAACTAGTTGTGATTATGTTAGGCTATGGGTAGTTAGTAGTTTAATAACTAGTTGTGATTATGTTAGGCTATGGGTAGGTAGTTAGTAGTTTAATAACTAGTTGTGATTATGTTAGGCTATGGGTAGTTAGTTAGTAGTTTAATAACTAGTTGTGATTATGTTAGGCTATGGGTAGTTAGTTAGTAGTTTAATAACTAGTTGTGATTATGTTAGGCTATGGGTAGTTAGTTAGTAGTTTAATAACTAGTTGTGATTATGTTAGGCTATGGGTAGTTAGTAGTTTAATAACTAGTTGTGATTATGTTAGGCTATGGGTAGTTAGTAGTTTAATAACTAGTTGTGATTATGTTAGGCTATGGGTAGGTAGTTAGTAGTTTAATAACTAGTTGTGATTATGTTAGGCTATGGGTAGTTAGTTAGTAGTTTAATAACTAGTTGTGATTATGTTAGGCTATGGGTAGTTAGTTAGTAGTTTAATAACTAGTTGTGATTATGTTAGGCTATGGGTAGTTAGTTAGTCATGTAATAACTAGTTGTGATTATGTTAGGCTATGGGTAGTTAGTTAGTAGTTTAATAACTAGTTGTGATTATGTTAGGCTATGGGTAGTTAGTAGTTTAATAACTAGTTGTGATTATGTTAGGCTATGGGTAGTTAGTCGTTTAATTACCAGTTGTGATTATGTTAGGCTATGGGTAGTTAGTAGTTTAATAACTAGTTGTGATAATGTTAGGCTATGGGTAGTTAGTAGTTTAATAACCAGTTGTGATTATGTTAGGCTATGGGTAGTTAGTAGTTTAATAACTAGTTGTGATTATGTTAGGCTATGGGTAGTTAGTCGTTTAATTACCAGTTGTGATTATGTTAGGCTATGGGTAGTTAGTAGTTTAATAACTAGTTGTGATTATGTTAGGCTATGGGTAGTTAGTAGTTTAATAACCAGTTGTGATTATGTTAGGCTATGGGTAGTTAGTTAGTAGTTTAATAACTAGTTGTGATTATGTTAGGCTATGGGTAGTTAGTAGTTTAATAACCAGTTGTGATTATGTTAGGCTATGGGTAGTTAGTAGTTTAATAACTAGTTGTGATTATGTTAGGCTATGGGTAGTTAGTCGTTTAATTACCAGTTGTGATTATGTTAGGCTATGGGTAGTTAGTAGTTTAATAACTAGTTGTGATTATGTAAGGCTATGGGTAGTTAGTAGTTTAATAACTAGTTGTGATTATGTTAGGCTATGGGTAGTTAGTTGGTAGTTTAATAACTAGTTGTGATTATGTTAGGCTATGGGTAGTTAGTCGTTTAATTACCAGTTGTGATTATGTTAGGCTATGGGTAGTTAGTTAGTAGTTTAATTACCAGTTGTGATTATGTTAGGCTACGTGTAGTTAGTTAGTAGTTTAATAACTAGTTGTGATTATGTTAGGCTATGGGTAGTTAGTAGTTTAATAACTAGTTGTGATTATGTTAGGCTATGGGTAGTTAGTTGTTTAATTACCAGTTGTGATTATGTTAGGCTATGGGTAGTTAGTCGTTTAATTACCAGTTGTGATTATGTTAGGCTATGGGTAGTTAGTCGTTTAATAACTAGTTGTGATTATGTTAGGCTATGGGTAGTTAGTCGTTTAATTACCAGTTGTGATTATGTTAGGCTATGGGTAGTTCGTTAGTAGTTTATTAACTAGTTGTGATTATGTTAGGCTATGGGTAGTTAGTAGTTTAATAACTAGTTGTGATTATGTTAGGCTATGGGTAGGTAGTTAGTAGTTTAATAACTAGTTGTGATTATGTTAGGCTATGGGTAGTTAGTTAGTAGTTTAATAACTAGTTGTGATTATGTTAGACTATGGGTAGTTAGTTAGTAGTTTAATAACTAGTTGTGATTATGTTAGACTATGGGTAGTTAGTTAGTAGGTTAATAACTAGTTGTGATTATGTTAGGCTATGGGTAGTTAGTTAGTAGTTTAATAACTAGTTGTGATTATGTTAGACTATGGGTAGTTAGTTAGTAGTTGAATAACTAGTTGTGATTATGTTAGGCTATGGGTAGTTAGTTAGTAGTTTAATAACTAGTTGTGATTATGTTAGACTATGGGTAGTTAGTTAGTAGTTTAATAACTAGTTGTGATTATGTTAGGCTATGGGTAGTTGGTAGTTTAATAACTAGTTGTGATTATGTTAGGCTATGGGTAGTTAGTAGTTTAATAACTAGTTGTGATTATGTTAGGCTATGGGTAGTTAGTAGTTTAATAACTAGTTGTGATTATGTTAGGCTATGGGTAGTTAGTAGTTTAATAACTAGTTGTGATTATGTTAGGCTATGGGTAGTTAGTAGTTTAATAACTAGTTGTGATTATGTTAGGCTATGGGTAGTTAGTAGTTTAATAACCAGTTGTGATTATGTTAGGCTATGGGTAGTTAGTAGTTTAATAACTAGTTGTGATTATGTTAGGCTATGGGTAGTTAGTAGTTTAATAACTAGTTGTGATTATGTTAGGCTATGGGTAGTTAGTTAGTAGTTTAATAACTAGTTGTGATTATGTTAGGCTATGGGTAGTTAGTTGTTTAATAACTAGTTGTGATTATGTTAGGCTATGGGTAGTTAGTCGTTTAATTACCAGTTGTGATTATGTTAGGCTATGGGTAGTTCGTTAGTAGTTTATTAACTAGTTGTGATTATGTTAGGCTATGGGTAGTTAGTAGTTTAATAACTAGTTGTGATTATGTTAGGCTATGGGTAGGTAGTTAGTAGTTTAATAACTAGTTGTGATTATGTTAGGCTATGGGTAGTTAGTTAGTAGTTTAATAACTAGTTGTGATTATGTTAGGCTATGGGTAGTTAGTTAGTAGTTTAATAACTAGTTGTGATTATGTTAGGCTATGGGTAGTTAGTTAGTAGTTTAATAACTAGTTGTGATTATGTTAGGCTATGGGTAGTTAGTAGTTTAATAACTAGTTGTGATTATGTTAGGCTATGGGTAGTTAGTAGTTTAATAACTAGTTGTGATTATGTTAGGCTATGGGTAGGTAGTTAGTAGTTTAATAACTAGTTGTGATTATGTTAGGCTATGGGTAGTTAGTTAGTAGTTTAATAACTAGTTGTGATTATGTTAGGCTATGGGTAGTTAGTTAGTAGTTTAATAACTAGTTGTGATTATGTTAGGCTATGGGTAGTTAGTTAGTCATGTAATAACTAGTTGTGATTATGTTAGGCTATGGGTAGTTAGTTAGTAGTTTAATAACTAGTTGTGATTATGTTAGGCTATGGGTAGTTAGTAGTTTAATAACTAGTTGTGATTATGTTAGGCTATGGGTAGTTAGTCGTTTAATTACCAGTTGTGATTATGTTAGGCTATGGGTAGTTAGTAGTTTAATAACTAGTTGTGATAATGTTAGGCTATGGGTAGTTAGTAGTTTAATAACCAGTTGTGATTATGTTAGGCTATGGGTAGTTAGTAGTTTAATTACCAGTTGTGATTATGTTAGGCTATGGGTAGTTAGTTAGTAGTTTAATAACTAGTTGTGATTATGTTACGCTATGGGTAGTTATTCGTTTAATTACCAGTTGTGATTATGTTAGGCTACGTGTAATTAGTTAGTAGTTTAATAACTAGTTGTGATTATGTTAGGCTACGTGTAGTTAGTTAGTAGTTTAATAACTAGTTGTGATTATGTTAGGCTATGGGTAGTTAGTTAGTAGTTTAATAACTAGTTGTGTTTATGTTAGGCTATGGGTAGTTAGTAGTTTAATAACCAGTTGTGATTATGTTAGGCTATGGGTAGTTAGTTAGTAGTTTAATAACTAGTTGTGATTATGTTAGGCTATGGGTAGTTAGTAGTTTAATAACTAGTTGTGATTATGTTAGGCTATGGGTAGTTAGTTAGTAGTTTAATAACTAGTTGTGATTATGTTAGGCTATGGGTAGTTAGTAGTTTAATAACCAGTTGTGATTATGTTAGGCTATGGGTAGTTAGTCGTTTAATAACTAGTTGTGATTATGTTAGGCTATGGGGCTACTAGTTGTGATTATGTTAGGTTAGTTAGTAGTTTAATAACTAGTTGTGATTATGTTAGGCTATGGGTAGTTAGTAGTTTAATAACTAGTTGTGATTATGTTAGGCTATGGGTAGTTAGTAGTTTAATAACTAGTTGTGATTATGTTAGGCTATGGGTAGTTAGTTAGTAGTTTAATAACCAGTTGTGATTATGTTAGGCTATGGGTAGTTAGTTAGTAGTTTAATAACCAGTTGTGATTATGTTAGGCTATGGGTAGTTAGTTAGTAGTTTAATAACTAGTTGTGATTATGTTAGGCTACGTGTAGTTAGTTAGTAGTTTAATAACTAGTTGTGATTATGTTAGGCTATGGGTAGTTAGTAGTTTAATAACTAGTTGTGATTATGTTAGGCTATGGGTAGTTAGTAGTTTAATAACTAGTTGTGATTATGTTAGGCTATGGGTAGTTAGTAGTTTAATAACTAGTTGTGATTATGTTAGGCTATGGGTAGTTAGTAGTTTAATAACCAGTTGTGATTATGTTAGGCTATGGGTAGTTAGTTAGTTTAATAACTAGTTGTGATTATGTTAGGCTATGGGTAGTTAGTAGTTTAATAACCAGTTGTGATTATGTTAGGCTATGGGTAGTTAGTATTTTAATTACCAGTTGTGATTATGTTAGGCTATGGGTAGTTAGTAGTTTAATAACTAGTTGTGATTATGTTAGGCTATGGGTAGTTAGTAGTTAAATAACTAGTTGGGATTATGTTAGGCTATGGGTAGTTAGTAGTTTAATAACTAGTTGTGATTATGTTAGGCTACGTGTAGTTAGTTAGTAGTTTAATAACTAGTTGTGATTATGTTAGGCTACAGTTGTGTAGTTAGTTAGTAGTAGTTTAATAACTAGTTGTGATTATGTTAGGCTATGGGTAGTTAGTTAGTAGTTTAATAACTAGTTGTGATTATGTTAGGCTATGGGTAGTTAGTTAGTAGTTTAATAACTAGTTGTGATTATGTTAGACTATGGGTAGTTAGTTAGTAGTTTAATAACTAGTTGTGATTATGTTAGACTATGGGTAGTTAGTTAGTAGGTTAATAACTAGTTGTGATTATGTTAGGCTATGTGGTTAGGCTATGGGTAGTTAGTAGTTTAATAACTAGTTGTGATTATGTTAGACTATGGGTAGTTAGTTAGTAGTTGAATAACTAGTTGTGATTATGTTAGGCTATGGGTAGTTAGTTAGTAGTTTAATAACTAGTTGTGATTATGTTAGACTATGGGTAGTTAGTTAGTAGTTTAATAACTAGTTGTGATTATGTTAGGCTATGGGTAGTTGGTAGTTTAATAACTAGTTGTGATTATGTTAGGCTATGGGTAGTTAGTAGTTTAATAACTAGTTGTGATTATGTTAGGCTATGGGTAGTTAGTAGTTTAATAACTAGTTGTGATTATGTTAGGCTATGGGTAGTTAGTAGTTTAATAACTAGTTGTGATTATGTTAGGCTATGGGTAGTTAGTAGTTTAATAACTAGTTGTGATTATGTTAGGCTATGGGTAGTTAGTAGTTTAATAACCAGTTGTGATTATGTTAGGCTATGGGTAGTTAGTAGTTTAATAACTAGTTGTGATTATGTTAGGCTATGGGTAGTTAGTAGTTTAATAACTAGTTGTGATTATGTTAGGCTATGGGTAGTTAGTTAGTAGTTTAATAACTAGTTGTGATTATGTTAGGCTATGGGTAGTTAGTTGTTTAATAACTAGTTGTGATTATGTTAGGCTATGGGTAGTTAGTCGTTTAATTACCAGTTGTGATTATGTTAGGCTATGGGTAGTTCGTTAGTAGTTTATTAACTAGTTGTGATTATGTTAGGCTATGGGTAGTTAGTAGTTTAATAACTAGTTGTGATTATGTTAGGCTATGGGTAGGTAGTTAGTAGTTTAATAACTAGTTGTGATTATGTTAGGCTATGGGTAGTTAGTTAGTAGTTTAATAACTAGTTGTGATTATGTTAGGCTATGGGTAGTTAGTTAGTAGTTTAATAACTAGTTGTGATTATGTTAGGCTATGGGTAGTTAGTTAGTAGTTTAATAACTAGTTGTGATTATGTTAGGCTATGGGTAGTTAGTAGTTTAATAACTAGTTGTGATTATGTTAGGCTATGGGTAGTTAGTAGTTTAATAACTAGTTGTGATTATGTTAGGCTATGGGTAGGTAGTTAGTAGTTTAATAACTAGTTGTGATTATGTTAGGCTATGGGTAGTTAGTTAGTAGTTTAATAACTAGTTGTGATTATGTTAGGCTATGGGTAGTTAGTTAGTAGTTTAATAACTAGTTGTGATTATGTTAGGCTATGGGTAGTTAGTTAGTCATGTAATAACTAGTTGTGATTATGTTAGGCTATGGGTAGTTAGTTAGTAGTTTAATAACTAGTTGTGATTATGTTAGGCTATGGGTAGTTAGTAGTTTAATAACTAGTTGTGATTATGTTAGGCTATGGGTAGTTAGTCGTTTAATTACCAGTTGTGATTATGTTAGGCTATGGGTAGTTAGTAGTTTAATAACTAGTTGTGATTATGTTAGGCTATGGGTAGTTAGTAGTTTAATAACCAGTTGTGATTATGTTAGGCTATGGGTAGTTAGTAGTTTAATAACTAGTTGTGATTATGTTAGGCTATGGGTAGTTAGTCGTTTAATTACCAGTTGTGATTATGTTAGGCTATGGGTAGTTAGTAGTTTAATAACTAGTTGTGATTATGTTAGGCTATGGGTAGTTAGTAGTTTAATAACCAGTTGTGATTATGTTAGGCTATGGGTAGTTAGTTAGTAGTTTAATAACTAGTTGTGATTATGTTAGGCTATGGGTAGTTAGTAGTTTAATAACCAGTTGTGATTATGTTAGGCTATGGGTAGTTAGTAGTTTAATAACTAGTTGTGATTATGTTAGGCTATGGGTAGTTAGTCGTTTAATTACCAGTTGTGATTATGTTAGGCTATGGGTAGTTAGTAGTTTAATAACTAGTTGTGATTATGTTAGGCTATGGGTAGTTAGTAGTTTAATAACTAGTTGTGATTATGTTAGGCTATGGGTAGTTAGTTGGTAGTTTAATAACTAGTTGTGATTATGTTAGGCTATGGGTAGTTAGTCGTTTAATAACCAGTTGTGATTATGTTAGGCTATGGGTAGGTAGTTAGTAGTTTAATTACCAGTTGTGATTATGTTAGGCTACGTGTAGTTAGTTAGTAGTTTAATAACTAGTTGTGATTATGTTAGGCTATGGGTAGTTAGTAGTTTAATAACTAGTTGTGATTATGTTAGGCTATGGGTAGTTAGTTAGTTTAATTACCAGTTGTGATTATGTTAGGCTATGGGTAGTTAGTCGTTTAATTACCAGTTGTGATTATGTTAGGCTATGGGTAGTTAGTCGTTTAATAACTAGTTGTGATTATGTTAGGCTATGGGTAGTTAGTCGTTTAATTACCAGTTGTGATTATGTTAGGCTATGGGTAGTTCGTTAGTAGTTTATTAACTAGTTGTGATTATGTTAGGCTATGGGTAGTTAGTAGTTTAATAACTAGTTGTGATTATGTTAGGCTATGGGTAGGTAGTTAGTAGTTTAATAACTAGTTGTGATTATGTTAGGCTATGGGTAGTTAGTTAGTAGTTTAATAACTAGTTGTGATTATGTTAGACTATGGGTAGTTAGTTAGTAGTTTAATAACTAGTTGTGATTATGTTAGACTATGGGTAGTTAGTTAGTAGGTTAATAACTAGTTGTGATTATGTTAGGCTATGGGTAGTTAGTTAGTAGTTTAATAACTAGTTGTGATTATGTTAGACTATGGGTAGTTAGTTAGTAGTTGAATAACTAGTTGTGATTATGTTAGGCTATGGGTAGTTAGTTAGTAGTTTAATAACTAGTTGTGATTATGTTAGACTATGGGTAGTTAGTTAGTAGTTTAATAACTAGTTGTGATTATGTTAGGCTATGGGTAGTTGGTAGTTTAATAACTAGTTGTGATTATGTTAGGCTATGGGTAGTTAGTAGTTTAATAACTAGTTGTGATTATGTTAGGCTATGGGTAGTTAGTAGTTTAATAACTAGTTGTGATTATGTTAGGCTATGGGTAGTTAGTAGTTTAATAACTAGTTGTGATTATGTTAGGCTATGGGTAGTTAGTAGTTTAATAACTAGTTGTGATTATGTTAGGCTATGGGTAGTTAGTAGTTTAATAACCAGTTGTGATTATGTTAGGCTATGGGTAGTTAGTAGTTTAATAACTAGTTGTGATTATGTTAGGCTATGGGTAGTTAGTAGTTTAATAACTAGTTGTGATTATGTTAGGCTATGGGTAGTTAGTTAGTAGTTTAATAACTAGTTGTGATTATGTTAGGCTATGGGTAGTTAGTTGTTTAATAACTAGTTGTGATTATGTTAGGCTATGGGTAGTTAGTCGTTTAATTACCAGTTGTGATTATGTTAGGCTATGGGTAGTTCGTTAGTAGTTTATTAACTAGTTGTGATTATGTTAGGCTATGGGTAGTTAGTAGTTTAATAACTAGTTGTGATTATGTTAGGCTATGGGTAGGTAGTTAGTAGTTTAATAACTAGTTGTGATTATGTTAGGCTATGGGTAGTTAGTTAGTAGTTTAATAACTAGTTGTGATTATGTTAGGCTATGGGTAGTTAGTTAGTAGTTTAATAACTAGTTGTGATTATGTTAGGCTATGGGTAGTTAGTTAGTAGTTTAATAACTAGTTGTGATTATGTTAGGCTATGGGTAGTTAGTAGTTTAATAACTAGTTGTGATTATGTTAGGCTATGGGTAGTTAGTAGTTTAATAACTAGTTGTGATTATGTTAGGCTATGGGTAGGTAGTTAGTAGTTTAATAACTAGTTGTGATTATGTTAGGCTATGGGTAGTTAGTTAGTAGTTTAATAACTAGTTGTGATTATGTTAGGCTATGGGTAGTTAGTTAGTAGTTTAATAACTAGTTGTGATTATGTTAGGCTATGGGTAGTTAGTTAGTCATGTAATAACTAGTTGTGATTATGTTAGGCTATGGGTAGTTAGTTAGTAGTTTAATAACTAGTTGTGATTATGTTAGGCTATGGGTAGTTAGTAGTTTAATAACTAGTTGTGATTATGTTAGGCTATGGGTAGTTAGTCGTTTAATTACCAGTTGTGATTATGTTAGGCTATGGGTAGTTAGTAGTTTAATAACTAGTTGTGATAATGTTAGGCTATGGGTAGTTAGTAGTTTAATAACCAGTTGTGATTATGTTAGGCTATGGGTAGTTAGTAGTTTAATAACTAGTTGTGATTATGTTAGGCTATGGGTAGTTAGTCGTTTAATTACCAGTTGTGATTATGTTAGGCTATGGGTAGTTAGTAGTTTAATAACTAGTTGTGATTATGTTAGGCTATGGGTAGTTAGTAGTTTAATAACCAGTTGTGATTATGTTAGGCTATGGGTAGTTAGTTAGTAGTTTAATAACTAGTTGTGATTATGTTAGGCTATGGGTAGTTAGTAGTTTAATAACCAGTTGTGATTATGTTAGGCTATGGGTAGTTAGTAGTTTAATAACTAGTTGTGATTATGTTAGGCTATGGGTAGTTAGTCGTTTAATTACCAGTTGTGATTATGTTAGGCTATGGGTAGTTAGTAGTTTAATAACTAGTTGTGATTATGTAAGGCTATGGGTAGTTAGTAGTTTAATAACTAGTTGTGATTATGTTAGGCTATGGGTAGTTAGTTGGTAGTTTAATAACTAGTTGTGATTATGTTAGGCTATGGGTAGTTAGTCGTTTAATTACCAGTTGTGATTATGTTAGGCTATGGGTAGTTAGTTAGTAGTTTAATTACCAGTTGTGATTATGTTAGGCTACGTGTAGTTAGTTAGTAGTTTAATAACTAGTTGTGATTATGTTAGGCTATGGGTAGTTAGTAGTTTAATAACTAGTTGTGATTATGTTAGGCTATGGGTAGTTAGTTGTTTAATTACCAGTTGTGATTATGTTAGGCTATGGGTAGTTAGTCGTTTAATTACCAGTTGTGATTATGTTAGGCTATGGGTAGTTAGTCGTTTAATAACTAGTTGTGATTATGTTAGGCTATGGGTAGTTAGTCGTTTAATTACCAGTTGTGATTATGTTAGGCTATGGGTAGTTCGTTAGTAGTTTATTAACTAGTTGTGATTATGTTAGGCTATGGGTAGTTAGTAGTTTAATAACTAGTTGTGATTATGTTAGGCTATGGGTAGGTAGTTAGTAGTTTAATAACTAGTTGTGATTATGTTAGGCTATGGGTAGTTAGTTAGTAGTTTAATAACTAGTTGTGATTATGTTAGGCTATGGGTAGTTAGTTAGTAGTTTAATAACTAGTTGTGATTATGTTAGGCTATGGGTAGTTAGTTAGTAGTTTAATAACTAGTTGTGATTATGTTAGGCTATGGGTAGTTAGTAGTTTAATAACTAGTTGTGATTATGTTAGGCTATGGGTAGTTAGTAGTTTAATAACTAGTTGTGATTATGTTAGGCTATGGGTAGGTAGTTAGTAGTTTAATAACTAGTTGTGATTATGTTAGGCTATGGGTAGTTAGTTAGTAGTTTAATAACTAGTTGTGATTATGTTAGGCTATGGGTAGTTAGTTAGTAGTTTAATAACTAGTTGTGATTATGTTAGGCTATGGGTAGTTAGTTAGTATGTAATAACTAGTTGTGATTATGTTAGGCTATGGGTAGTTAGTTAGTTTAATAACTAGTTGTGATTATGTTAGACTATGGGTAGTTAGTAGTTTAATAACTAGTTGTGATTATGTTAGGCTATGGGTAGTTAGTCGTTTAATTACCAGTTTTGATTATGTTAGGCTATGGGTAGTTAGTAGTTTAATAACTAGTTGTGATAATGTTAGGCTATGGGTAGTTAGTAGTTTAATAACCAGTTGTGATTATGTTAGGCTATGGGTAGTTAGTAGTTTAATAACTAGTTGTGATTATGTTAGGCTATGGGTAGTTAGTAGTTTAATTACCAGTTGTGATTATGTTAGGCTATGGGTAGTTAGTTAGTAGTTTAATAACCAGTTGTGATTATGTTAGGCTATGGGTAGTTAGTTAGTAGTTTAATAACTAGTTGTGATTATGTTAGGCTATGGGTAGTTAGTTAGTAGTTTAATAACTAGTTGTGATTATGTTAGGCTATGGGTAGTTAGTAGTTTAATAACCAGTTGTGATTATGTTAGGCTATGGGTAGTTAGTAGTTTAATAACTAGTTGTGATTATGTTAGGCTATGGGTAGTTAGTCGTTTAATTACCAGTTGTGATTATGTTAGGCTATGGGTAGTTAGTAGTTTAATAACTAGTTGTGATTATGTTAGGCTATGGGTAGTTAGTAGTTTAATAACTAGTTGTGATTATGTTAGACTATGGGTAGTTAGTAGTTTAATAACTAGTTGTGATTATGTTAGGCTATGGGTAGTTAGTTAGTAGTTTAATAACCAGTTGTGATTATGTTAGGCTATGGGTAGTTAGTTAGTAGTTTAATAACTAGTTGTGATTATGTTAGGCTATGGGTAGTTAGTTAGTAGTTTAATAACTAGTTGTGATTATGTTAGGCTATGGGTAGTTAGTTAGTAGTTTAATAACTAGTTGTGATTATGTTAGGCTATGGGTAGTTAGTAGTTTAATAACTAGTTGTGATTATGTTAGACTATGGGTAGTTAGTTAGTAGTTTAATAACCAGTTGTGATTATGTTAGGCTATGGGTAGTTAGTAGTTTAATAACCAGTTGTGATTATGTTAGGCTATGGGTAGTTAGTAGTTTAATAACTAGTTGTGATTATGTTAGGCTATGGGTAGTTAGTAGTTTAATAACTAGTTGTGATTATGTTAGGCTATGGGTAGTTAGTAGTTTAATAACTAGTTGTGATTATGTTAGGCTATGGGTAGTTAGTCGTTTAATTACCAGTTGTGATTATGTTAGGCTATGGGTAGTTAGTAGTTTAATAACTAGTTGTGATTATGTAAGGCTATGGGTAGTTAGTAGTTTAATAACTAGTTGTGATTATGTTAGGCTATGGGTAGTTAGTAGTTTAATAACTAGTTGTGATTATGTTAGACTATGGGTAGTTAGTAGTTTAATAACTAGTTGTGATTATGTTAGACTATGGGTAGTTAGTAGTGTAATAACTAGTTGTGATTATGTTAGGCTATGGGTAGTTAGTTAGTAGTTTAATAACTAGTTGTGATTATGTTAGGCTATGGGTAGTTAGTAGTTTAATTACCAGTTGTGATTATGTTAGGCTATGGGTAGTTAGTAGTTTAATAACCAGTTGTGATTATGTTAGGCTATGGGTAGTTAGTAGTTTAATAACTAGTTGTGATTATGTTAGGCTATGGGTAGTTAGTAGTTTAATAACTAGTTGTGATTATGTTAGGCTATGGGTAGTTAGTAGTTTAATAACTAGTTGTGATTATGTTAGGCTATGGGTAGTTAGTCGTTTAATTACCAGTTGTGATTATGTTAGGCTATGGGTAGTTAGTAGTTTAATAACTAGTTGTGATTATGTAAGGCTATGGGTAGTTAGTAGTTTAATAACTAGTTGTGATTATGTTAGGCTATGGGTAGTTAGTTGGTAGTTTAATAACTAGTTGTGATTATGTTAGGCTATGGGTAGTTAGTCGTTTAATTACCAGTTGTGATTATGTTAGGCTATGGGTAGTTAGTTAGTAGTTTAATTACCAGTTGTGATTATGTTAGGCTACGTGTAGTTAGTTAGTAGTTTAATAACTAGTTGTGATTATGTTAGGCTATGGGTAGTTAGTAGTTTAATAACTAGTTGTGATTATGTTAGGCTATGGGTAGTTAGTTGTTTAATTACCAGTTGTGATTATGTTAGGCTATGGGTAGTTAGTCGTTTAATTACCAGTTGTGATTATGTTAGGCTATGGGTAGTTAGTCGTTTAATAACTAGTTGTGATTATGTTAGGCTATGGGTAGTTAGTCGTTTAATTACCAGTTGTGATTATGTTAGGCTATGGGTAGTTCGTTAGTAGTTTATTAACTAGTTGTGATTATGTTAGGCTATGGGTAGTTAGTAGTTTAATAACTAGTTGTGATTATGTTAGGCTATGGGTAGGTAGTTAGTAGTTTAATAACTAGTTGTGATTATGTTAGGCTATGGGTAGTTAGTTAGTAGTTTAATAACTAGTTGTGATTATGTTAGGCTATGGGTAGTTAGTTAGTAGTTTAATAACTAGTTGTGATTATGTTAGGCTATGGGTAGTTAGTTAGTAGTTTAATAACTAGTTGTGATTATGTTAGGCTATGGGTAGTTAGTAGTTTAATAACTAGTTGTGATTATGTTAGGCTATGGGTAGTTAGTAGTTTAATAACTAGTTGTGATTATGTTAGGCTATGGGTAGGTAGTTAGTAGTTTAATAACTAGTTGTGATTATGTTAGGCTATGGGTAGTTAGTTAGTAGTTTAATAACTAGTTGTGATTATGTTAGGCTATGGGTAGTTAGTTAGTAGTTTAATAACTAGTTGTGATTATGTTAGGCTATGGGTAGTTAGTTAGTCATGTAATAACTAGTTGTGATTATGTTAGGCTATGGGTAGTTAGTTAGTAGTTTAATAACTAGTTGTGATTATGTTAGGCTATGGGTAGTTAGTAGTTTAATAACTAGTTGTGATTATGTTAGGCTATGGGTAGTTAGTCGTTTAATTACCAGTTTTGATTATGTTAGGCTATGGGTAGTTAGTAGTTTAATAACTAGTTGTGATAATGTTAGGCTATGGGTAGTTAGTAGTTTAATAACCAGTTGTGATTATGTTAGGCTATGGGTAGTTAGTAGTTTAATAACTAGTTGTGATTATGTTAGGCTATGGGTAGTTAGTAGTTTAATTACCAGTTGTGATTATGTTAGGCTATGGGTAGTTAGTTAGTAGTTTAATAACCAGTTGTGATTATGTTAGGCTATGGGTAGTTAGTTAGTAGTTTAATAACTAGTTGTGATTATGTTAGGCTATGGGTAGTTAGTAGTTTAATAACCAGTTGTGATTATGTTAGGCTATGGGTAGTTAGTAGTTTAATAACTAGTTGTGATTATGTTAGGCTATGGGTAGTTAGTCGTTTAATTACCAGTTGTGATTATGTTAGGCTATGGGTAGTTAGTAGTTTAATAACTAGTTGTGATTATGTTAGGCTATGGGTAGTTAGTAGTTTAATAACTAGTTGTGATTATGTTAGACTATGGGTAGTTAGTAGTTTAATAACTAGTTGTGATTATGTTAGGCTATGGGTAGTTAGTTAGTAGTTTAATAACCAGTTGTGATTATGTTAGGCTATGGGTAGTTAGTTAGTAGTTTAATAACTAGTTGTGATTATGTTAGGCTATGGGTAGTTAGTTAGTAGTTTAATAACTAGTTGTGATTATGTTAGGCTATGGGTAGTTAGTTAGTAGTTTAATAACTAGTTGTGATTATGTTAGGCTATGGGTAGTTAGTAGTTTAATAACTAGTTGTGATTATGTTAGACTATGGGTAGTTAGTTAGTAGTTTAATAACCAGTTGTGATTATGTTAGGCTATGGGTAGTTAGTTAGTTGTTTAATTACCAGTTGTGATTATGTTAGGCTATGGGTAGTTAATTAGTAGTTTAATAACTAGTTGTGATTATGTTAGGCTATGGGTAGTTAGTAGTTTAATAACCAGTTGTGATTATGTTAGGCTATGGGTAGTTAGTAGTTTAATAACTAGTTGTGATTATGTTAGACTATGGGTAGTTAGTAGTTTAATAACTAGTTGTGATTATGTTAGACTATGGGTAGTTAGTAGTTTAATAACTAGTTGTGATTATGTTAGGCTATGGGTAGTTAGTTAGTAGTTTAATAACTAGTTGTGATTATGTTAGGCTATGGGTAGTTAGTAGTTTAATTACCAGTTGTGATTATGTTAGGCTATGGGTAGTTAGTAGTTTAATAACCAGTTGTGATTATGTTAGGCTATGGGTAGTTAGTAGTTTAATAACTAGTTGTGATTATGTTAGGCTATGGGTAGTTAGTAGTTTAATAACTAGTTGTGATTATGTTAGGCTATGGGTAGTTAGTAGTTTAATAACTAGTTGTGATTATGTTAGGCTATGGGTAGTTAGTTAGTAGTTTAATAACTAGTTGTGATTATGTTAGGCTATGGGTAGTTAGTAGTTTAATAACCAGTTGTGATTATGTTAGGCTATGGGTAGTTAGTAGTTTAATAACTAGTTGTGATTATGTTAGGCTATGGGTAGTTAGTAGTTTAATAACCAGTTGTGATTATGTTAGGCTATGGGTAGTTAGTAGTTTAATAACTAGTTGTGATTATGTTAGGCTATGGGTAGTTAGTAGTTTAATAACTAGTTGTGATTATGTTAGGCTATGGGTAGTTAGTTAGTAGTTTAATAACTAGTTGTGATTATGTTAGGCTATGGGTAGTTAGTTAGTAGTTTAATAACCAGTTGTGATTATGTTAGGCTATGGGTAGTTAGTAGTTTAATAACTAGTTGTGATTATGTTAGGCTATGGGTAGTTAGTTAGTAGTTTAATAACTAGTTGTGATTATGTTAGGCTATGGGTAGTTAGTAGTTTAATAACCATTTGTGATTATGTTAGGCTATGGGTAGTTAGTAGTTTAATAACTAGTTGTGATTATGTTAGGCTATGGGTAGTTAGTTAGTAGTTTAATAACTAGTTGTGATTATGTTAGGCTATGGGTAGTTAGTAGTTTAATAACTAGTTGTGATTATGTTAGGCTATGGGTAGTTAGTTAGTAGTTTAATAACTAGTTGTGATTATGTTAGGCTATGGGTAGTTAGTAGTTTAATAACTAGTTGTGATTATGTTAGGCTATGGGTAGTTAGTAGTTTAATAACTAGTTGTTATAATGTTAGACTATGGGTAGTTAGTTAGTAGTTTAATAACCAGTTGTGATTATGTTAGGCTATGGGTAGTTAGTAGTTTAATAACTAGTTGTGATTATGTTAGGCTATGGGTAGTTAGTAGTTTAATAACTAGTTGTGATTATGTTAGGCTATGGGTAGTTAGTTAGTAGTTTAATAACTAGTTGTTATAATGTTAGACTATGGGTAGTTAGTTAGTAGTTTAATAACTAGTTGTGATTATGT